>NC_069501.1:707776926-708076926 GCF_027579735.1 Bombina bombina | reverse complement strand
AGCCGCTGAAACATAGCAGGGGCCCCATGGAGCCCAAAGGGCATATCTTTGTATTGAAAGAGACCATCTGGTGTAGAAAAGGCTGTTTTTTTCTAGCCACTTTTGTTAGGGGTATTTGCCAGTACCCTTTTGTGAGGTCTAATGTGGTGAGGAACCCGAACCCTTGCTAGTCTTTCTACCAGCTCATCAACACAGGGCATGGGGTATGCATTAAACTGCATTGCAGCACCAAATTGATCTATCTGATTTTGGCACCAGAACAATTGGACTGGACCAGTTACTATGAGATTCCTCAATGACATTTAGGTCTTGCATTTTCTTTATCTCTACTCTGACTGCCTCTCGTTTTGCCTCTGGGATTCTATAGGGTTTTACATTTACAGTTACCCAGGATCCGTTATAATATCATGGAAAATCTCCTGGGTTCTGCCTGGTTTAGTAGAAAAAACATCTTTATTTCTTTCTATCATTTCCCTTGTCTCTTCAGTTTCCTCAGGAGAAAGATTCATGGCAATTTTAACCACCTGGTTTGGACATAGGGGAACCTCTCTGAGACTATCCTCTAATGCTACACAAGACTCCCTCTCTTTCCATTCTTTGAGAAGATTTTAATGAAAAATCTGTTCTTTTTTTTCTGCGTCCTGGCTGACTAATCTTATAATTTATAGGTCCTACCTTTTCTAGGACTTCATAGGGGCCCTGCCAATGTGCCAAGAGTTTACTCTCTGCTTTGGGCACTAGGACCATCACCCTGTTCCCTGGCTGAAATTGCCTAAAAATAGCACTCCTGTCATAATTAAACTTCTGGGCCCCTTGAGCTTTTTCCATATGCTGGCGAACAAAGGGTATAACGTGAGCGATACGCTCCCTCATCTTATCCAAATGTTGAACCACTGTAGACCCTGGAACCCCCTGTTCTTCCCAAACTTCTTTAAAAACATCTAGTAAACCCTGAGGATGTCTGCCGTATAATAGCTCGAATGGAGAATAACCAGTGGAGCTTTGGGGAACCTCTCAAATTGCAAACAATAAGTAAGGAAGAAGCAAGTCCCAGTCCCTTCCATCCTTACTAACCACTTTTCTCAACATTCCTTTAAGGGTTTGATTATATCTCTCTACAAGACCGTCAGTCTGTGGGTGATAAACCGAGGTTCTTAATGTTTGAATCTTTAACAGCTGGCACATCTCCTTCATAAGTCGGGAGACAAAAGGAGTACCTTGATCAGTCAGTATTTCTTTTGGAATGCTTACTCATGAAAACATCTGAACGAACTCTTTCGCTATGTTTTTGGTTGTTGCCTGATGTAAGGGTATAGCTTCAGGATAACAGGTGTGGCATAATCAAGTATTACCAAAATATATTGGTGACCCCTAGCAGATTTTTCTAATGGACCCACTAGATCCATGCCAATCCTCTCAAACTGAGTATCAATTATTGGGAGCGGTACCAGGGGTGCCCTTAGTTTATGTTTTGGGACTGTCAGTTTACACTCAGGACAAGAGGCACAAAACCGGTTTACATCCTCATAAACCCCTGGCCAATAGAACCATTTTAGTACCCGTTCCTGTGTTTTTTCAACCCTCAGGTGTCCTCCCAAAAGATGTGAGTGTGCTAAATATAGTACTTTTCTGGGTTTGAGATGAGGGTATCACTAATTGTTCAACCTCTTGCCCCTCTTCCTTGGTCACTCGATAAAGAAGGTCATTTTTAAGGATAAAACAGGAGAAAGTGTTTCTAGGTTGACCACCCACTGGTACCCCATTTACTTCTACTACCCGACTTTGGGCATTTTGTAGTAAGGGATCATTTGCCTGATTGGGCCCGAAAGAACTACTAGAAGCATCATCCTGCCCGGGGGCATTATACACAGGTTCATACCCTTGCTAAGGTTCAGGTTCCTTTTGACCTCTTGTTAGCTACTCTTCTGTAACCTGAGTACCTACCCCTTTATTACACAGTTTTCCCCGCCCATTCCACAAGGCCTCATATAAGGCTTTATTAAACCTATTTTTATTTTCTCTGTGTTCTCGTCGAGTTTTGTTGGGGTTTTGGGTATTCTAGAAATATGTCAGAATGAGTACATGGAAATACATAATGGGGACTTTCAGTAACCACTTCAGGCTCTACTTCTCTCAAAGACACCTGGGATTGCATCAATGCTTGAAACCCAGGATCTTGAAACCCAGCCAATAGGATTGAGCTTGCATTCTATTGGCTGATTGGAACAGCCAATAGAATGCAAGCTCATTCCTATTGGCTGATTGGATCAGCCAATAGGATTGAAGTTCAATCTTACTGGCTGATTGCATCAGCCAATAGGATTTTTTCAACCTTAATTCCGATTGGCTGATAGAATTCTATCAGGCAATCGGAATCTAAGGGACGCAATCTTGGATGATGTCATTTAAAGGAACCTCCATTCGTCGTTAGTCGTCGGAAAGAAGAGGATGCTCCGCGTCAGATGTCTTGAAGATGGACCCACTCCACGCCGGATGGATGAAGATAGAAGATGCCGTCTGGAGGACCACTTCTCCCGGCTTGGATGAAGACTTCTCCCGGCTTCGTTGAGGATGGATGTCCGGTCTTCAAAACTGTAAGTGGATCTTCAGGGGTTAGTGTTAAGTTTTTTTAAAGGTTTATTGGGTGGGTTTTATTTTTAGGTCAGGGTTTGGGTCGCAATAGAGCTAAATGCCCTTTTAAGGGCAATGCCCATACAAATGCCCTTTTCAGGGCAATGGGGAGCTTAGGTTTTTTTAGTTAGGGTTTTATTTGGGGGGTTGGTTGTGTGGGTGGTGGGTTTTACTGTTGGAGGGGTTGTTTGTATTTTTTATTCAGGTAAAAGAGCTGATTTCTTTGGGGCAATGCCCTGCAAAAGGCCCTTTAAGGGCTATTGGTATTTTAGTTTAGGCTAGGGTTTTTTTATGTTGGGCTTTTTTTTATTTTGATAGGGCTATTAGATTAGGTGTAATTAGTTTAAATATCTTGTCATTTGTTTTTTATTTTGTGTAATTTAGTGTTTGTTTTTTTTGTAATTTAGGTAATTGTATTTAATTTAGTTAATTGTATTTAATTTAGGTAATTTATTTAATTGTAGTGTAGTGTTAGGTGTTAGTGTAACTTGGGTTAGGTTTTATTTTACAGGTAAATTTGTATTTATTTTAGCTAGGTAGTTAGTAAATAGTTAATAACAATTTAGTAACTATTCTACCTAGTTAAAATAAATACAAACTTGCCTGTGAAATAAAAATAACACCTAAACTAGATACAATGTAACTATTAGTTATATTGTAGCTAGCTTAGGGTTTATTTTACAGGTAAGTATTTAGTTTTAAATAGGAATTATTTAGGTAATGATAGTAGGTTTTATTTAGATTTATTTTAATTATATTAAAGTTAGGGGGTGTTAGGGTTAGGGTTAAACTTAGGTTTAGGGGTTAATAAATATAGTATAGTGGCGGCTACGTTGGGGGGGCAGATTAAGGTTTAATAAATGTAGGTAGGTGGCGGCGATGTTAGGGACAGCAGATTAGGAGTTAATAATATTTAAATAATGTTTGCGAGGCGGGAGTGCGGAGGTTTAGGGGTTAATATGTTTATTATAGTGGCGGCGATGTCGGGAGCGGCAGATTAGGGGTTAATAATTTTATTTTAGTGTTTGTGATGCAGGAGGGCCTTGGTTTAGGGGTTAATAGGTAGTTTATGGGTGTCAAGGTATATGTGAGATTAATAAATATATATTTTGATCACATATTTCAAGATTAATAAATCTGTATCTTTGATCAGATATTTTCACTGATCAGTAGAAAATAACTCATTGCATTCAGAAGAACTGACTAAACAGACAGGTTTAGTTTTACCCCCACTTCTTCAATTACACAGGAAACTCCTAAGGATTACTTCAAAAGAATCATTCTTAGTGTGAACTTGAAGCCCTTACCAAATTTGCTATAATCAACTTACAGTTTGAGAAAGGATGAGTCATAAAAAGGCAAATTAAGGGGATAAGATTGTCAGATAGGTGATACCACACAAAATATATGGAGACGAAATGTCTGAATTACCCTTTTGGAACTAATCAAAATCATAGAGAAACAGCTTTTATACACATAGGTGTTAATTATCCCCAAACATCAAATACACATCTGCACTGCTGGCTAAACAGGAAATATGCTGTTTTAAAGACTTTTACAACTCCTCGTGGATTGACCCCCTGTGGGGCAGTAAAGGCCTTGAAAAATACAGACAAATGCTAAGGTGTGACTCTGGAAACTCACATAAGCAGGTAGCAAATAAACATCAATTTATTTTTTTTCTGTTTGAATGCATGCCCCAGAATGTATTAAATATAGAAATTTGAGAAATTGTCTAATTCTCTATTATTATTACATGGGTATTTGCTAAGCTTGGGAGGTAACTGTTTTAGTCAGTAAAAAATGTGTAATAACCTCTGTTTTGTTTATATTTTTCAGACAGATAATCACAGATCTACATAGAAATGAATGTGCATATATATATATGTATATATATATATATATATATATATATATATATATATATGTTTTGAAAACATAAAAGATCTTACTTAACCTCTGTGTTTTTAAGAATATAAATAAATACTTGTGGACCTGGAAAGAAATAATTAATGACACTTATTACTTTATTTCAGATGGAATGCCGGCATGAAATGAAATATCATATCATATGAATGTGAAATAAATGTTTATAAAGTTTCAAATACATCTTTTAAAATATAGTGAGATGAAGATATGGAAGTTACTTTGATGTGATA
Source organism: Bombina bombina (assembly GCF_027579735.1). NCBI lineage: Eukaryota > Metazoa > Chordata > Amphibia > Anura > Bombinatoridae > Bombina > Bombina bombina. The sequence goes on along the minus strand of NC_069501.1, from coordinate 708,072,136 downwards.
TGACTATGAGATATATATTTTCTGTTAGAATAAATTAAATATAAATTATTTTAATATAATGTTAGATATATTTGATATTTCATATCAAAATGATCAGAAAATTCATTAAGATATAACTTATCCAAAACAAATATTGTGAATAGTTGTTGCAGTAAATTATGATAAAATGAATAACCATTTCATAGAAATACTGATTTAAGTTGTTTCAAATGTATTGTCATGCTGCATTGTTTTTGTGCTGTCTGATTGTAATGATGCCACCTAAGGGCCAATACCGGTAGGACAGTTAAGGGAATTGCTGTTCAAAAGATGCGTTACCATAGTAAACATGCTCAACTCCGTTAAGGGCCAATCCAATCAGGTATTCCAAATATCCAATCAGAAGGGACCAGGAGGGCCACCCACAATTTACCAATGATGGAAAACTAAATAAAAAGTGAATGCAATAGAGAGAAAGGGACAGATTTTCTGCTGAAGCTAAAACTTGTAACTGGTTCCTGCTGGGCGTGAGATACCACTTTACTTGAGCAAAGCTAATCTACCTTTCTCATTGATTGCGATATACACTTATTGGTGATCTGAGGTAAAATAATTCCTACCAAGGAATATTGGATATCGACTGCTTTTTACTTTGGTAACGTATTCAAGGTTTTGTAAGATAAGTCAATTTGTATTTAATAGATTTAAAGAAGCAGTGTTTTTTGTTTTTTTAAGTTAGCATTTCACAGCCTATATATATATTGTTTAAATCTGCGTCTGATTGATCAAGTAACTCATCTATGCAAGTTCTGATATTGTCAGTTAATTTTGTATTAGGATAAATTGCAGTTAAATAGCAGAATATATATATTATCCTATTGTTTTATAAACACTGTTTAGAATTGTATTGCTTGGATGTTAAAAGACTTGTGTATAAGGCTGGTTTCTTAAGATAAGCGTGTAGGAATTTTGCATAGCATATTTAAATAGTTTTCAAGCGCCTATAATATTATTTAGTTTCCTTTTAATGCAAATATACTTCAATATGTTCATGGATATTAACTAAATAAAAGAATTCAGGTATTTATATTAATTGTATGGTCTAGTAGATGCATGGTTGATTAGGGTTGCTATTTTTTTTTTTATATTGTGTTTGTAACCCTGCCATAAACTGATTTATTATTTGGATAGCACTACTAAGATTCTTATAAATATACTGACATAATAATTGGAGGCACTGCTGAGATTTATTAATATTCCATCATATTTGATATAATATATTTGTAAGTAAATAGAAATTATTATAAAAGAGAGAAAAAGTTTCATATTTCGATATTAATATTTTGAAGATATAATTTTTGAAGAGTTGAAATATTGATTTTCATATTTCGAGATTGATATTAATATCTTGAAATATTATTAAAGATTAATTTTGAAAAATTAATAAAAATATTAATTTTTCATATTTAAAAATTAATCAAAAATATTGATTTTTCATATTTTCAAAGTTAATCAAAATATTAATTTTTCATATTTCGGAATATTAATTTTTCATATTTCAAAATTAATAATATTTTTTTTTTTGAAATATAAAAATTTTCCTTCTCTCTTTTTATTGGCAAAAATTGTATTAGCGTTTTAGTTTAACTAAAGTACTAAACCAATATAATAATGTCTGTAGCCAGAAGTGACTCATTTAATTCTATACATAGCAATGAAATTGGTCCCATAACCATACCTATTACTAAAGGTCAGGTCCTTAAGAAAGATATCTTAAGTTACCTTAAAGGGAAGTTCAATATTGCGGGTGAATTAAATGATTTTATGGATACGCTTGAAACTAGGGCTAAAAATATTACCGTTAATAATAATATGTGGAATGAAGAGAATGAATTCTTGCAGGAATTATTAATGATTAATCAATGCAAAGCTCCCAAAAAGCGAGACGAACTAATACTAAAATCCTGGCCCCTTTTAATATGCATAATTGACGAAATGTCGTTTTGTGTCACAGACAAACGATTGCAAATACAGGAGCTAGAAAATAGTATTCGTTCCTCGCGCAGACGCGAAGAGGGTTTAAAAATAGCTAAAAATAAAATGGATGAATTTGCCCAAAACCTAGCCGCCTTAGATAAGCATAATATGGACTTAATCGCGCAGATACAAGATTTAAATAAACAGCTTGCGCAAAGCCAGAGAGAATTAAGCGATTTAAAAAGGTCATATCGCCATAATGAGAACCCCTATATTAGCAGTGAGAATAATGCAGATAATGCTAATTCCTTTAGCGAACGCGTCAGGGATGAGGTACAAAAATATATAGAACAACATAAACAAATGACCCCTAACGGGTCAGAAGTAGATTTCCCAAATAGGCAGTCACCTCATGATGCAAATCCAGAGGATTGCTGTAGCGCAGCTGACGCGGGGGAGGGAAACTCTAACAGAGAAACCCAGAGTAAGTCTGATAAAGTCTATGATTCCCATAAAATAATCACCTTCGTACAACGCGCAGTACCTATATTCTCCAATAAGGGAACAACATCTGTAATTGATCATTTACAGGCTTTTGAAATTGCGTTAGCTATAATGAATGTTACAAGCGAGAAATTGAAAATTGAATTTCTGCCCTGGGTATTTGACAGTAAGCATCACAAATTCTTTGCTTCACTAAAGGATATGAATATTCATTCCTGGAATGGGGTAAAACGACAATGCAGAAAAGAATTCGGGCAATATCGCACTAAAACTGCCGCAAAAATAGCGGTATATGGTTTAAAGTGTCGTGCGAATCAGAGTCCAATCGAATTCCTTTCTATATTGAAAAATGCGTACAGTATGGCTGAAGATAATCCCAAATTTGACGGCTCAGAATTTGTAAATTTATTTTTTGAAGCCCTGCCTACACCCATCAAAATTAACTTAGCTAGAGATTTTGATGAGGACTGCTCATTGGAATGGCTGATCAAAGAGAGTACAAAATTATACTCTATTCAGCAGTCCAGTGAGCAGGGGGTTAAAAAGGAATCAAAACCCAAAATTGGAGCAGAAACTAGGGTGTCACCTAAACCCCTCAATTTGGAGTCTAAAAACAGAACTTATGCAGAGGTGGCCAGTCAAAACAGGCCTTCTCCACGGAGGTTTAATTCTGCCCCTCCCCCTACACAGGTTGAGGCGCAGGGAGACTATAACCAAAGTGGGGGACATAATCAGGTGAATAATTACTCACAAAGAGAATACCCACCAAATAATTGGTATCCGCGCAAGGGTAGATACAATAGACGGCGAAGATATTCTCAGGGTAACCAGACACCCCAGGTATATAATGCTCCCCAAAATACTAATGCTGAACAAGCTGAACCCCAGGGGCAACCACGCCAGAATAGAAATAACGGCCCTGATTCTGAGGGAACCCAATGGTCCAGGAATCAGTACAATGGGGCACCAGGAGATAGGCCCAGGGGTAGAGGTAACTTGTACAATCAGGTAGATATTCTGTTTACCCAGTTAAATCGGTTGAGCGAACAAATCGCTAATATGAGTCAAAAATCTACGGCTCAGCAACCGAACAATACTTTTTTAGGGGTACAGCCAGTGGTCAGCAGTGGACCACAGGCACAGTCATAAATACTGCAGTATCACCTGAAGGGGAGGGGAGAAATATACAAAATGTAATAATAAATATCAATGATACTAATCATGTTCTCTCCCCACAGACCGAAAACGGACAATTTAACTGTGGTGACAAGCAACCTTATCCGGGAAAAGTTAACAAATCTCTCCCCTTGCAGCTCTCTCCTAACCTTATCTCCACAGATGCAGTACAAAAGAATCCAACCGACCCTGTCATAGAGGAAACAGGTAGGTATGAAGGTTCCTCTGCATCGAATGACACGGCGAATCCAGGTAACATGTGGCGAAGCCCACAGATGTGTGAGAATGCCAATTTTATGTGTGAAATGGTAGAAACTGCAGGAAGATATTATGTATTAGTTGAGCTGCAAGATTCAGTCTCCAACCCTATCAGGGGATTAATTGACACTGGGTCACAGGCAACTATCTTATCCCACAGGTACTACACACAGCTAAATGAGCTAACACCCCACAAACCTAAAATAAGAGAATTTGACGGTTCTCTAATAGGTGTTGGGGGTGACTCCCTAAAAGTTTACGGTACTGCATGGTTAAAATTTAAATTGGGGAACAGGGTCATAAGACACCCTGTCATTATAGTGGATCTGCCAACTGATCGTTTAATTATTGGTAGTGATCTCCTGAAACGATTAAGCACCATAATTGATTGCATAAATAATGTAATTTGGTCACAAGTTAAACGGCCTATCAATTATGAAAAATCTGGTATATCTCACGCCCGACATAGCTGTCACGTGGTAGAAGAGAAACCAGATGCTGTGGAGATTCATTTCAGGAATAACTCTGTACCTGAAATCACTATTCTACAAATAGATGATCAGACTCCGTTTAGTGGCTCTGATGGTAATACTTTTAAAATATCGCCTGGAAAGATAGCGAATATTTCCCTAGATGGCGATGTATTAACCATATCACTCCACAAGGGGGATCATAAAATCCCTAAGGGGGGAGGCCACACTCAATACCTCACAGGGATTGAGAGAGTTAAAGAGGATCTATTTATCCCTATACAAGTGCATGACCTTGGTAAAACCGAGTATGCTAAAATAAACTTAAAACAGGAAGCTAGCTATATAAGCGAAGGTTTATTAACGCAAATAGCTGAACCTAAAGTGATTAAATATCTTTCTCCCCAAGACCACAGTGTCAACGGCCTGGATGACAGGTCTGAAAGCTATAACATCACAGCTAAGTGCTTATTATCTATATCTATTGGTAATAAGTCAGTGAAGCACCTGTTTTTAGTTTTAAATACTCCCCATAATCAAATATACATTGGCAATTATACCTTACATAGATATGCCATACAAATAGATTTGATTAATTCTTGCCTCTGGAGCAGGTTAAAGGGGGACCCTGAAGTATTTCAGGATGAAAATGCAGCCCTGAAATCAAACCAGCAATTGCCATATGCTGTAAATATGCAGGTATCTAGCGATGTCATAATTCCTGCTGGGGCTGATAAATTTCTTTTACCCTTACAGATAAAGAGGGGTCAGAAATTAAAAACTTCTGAAACACTGATTTGCCTCTCCCATAGAATGCAAAATCTGGGTGTCACAGTGACTTACACTCCTATGGTGAATATTGGAACTGTTCCAATACATATTATTGTGCATAACATGACCCCACAGGATATAACATTATCCAAGGGAACTACCATAGGATATGCACTGGAATCAAGTTATTACACTTTTGGATTCCAGAATAATGTAATTGGGCTAATACCTGAAGGATACTAACTGAAGAACAATTAATAGAACAATCCTTTGCATCTATGCCAGAGGGTCTATTTAATGTTCAGTCTATTTATCCCTTCAGCTCAGAGGAAGGCATCTGTAAGATTGAAGAAGCCTCTCTAGTGTTTGATCAGCCAATCAAACAGCAAGATTACCCCAATACCCAGAGTCATGGGAGCAATGTCAATTATAATCAAGGGGATCTCACCTCTAGGTTGGAAGAAGCCTATGAAATAGGACAGCCTGAAATCTTTCCAGGATTTCAACAAATAGTCGAAGAGCAAATATCCTTAGCTAATGGCTGTTCCAGCGATGACGAACGCCAACAGCTGCGAGAACTCCTAATGGAATACAAGGATATTTTCGCTAAGGATTCTTATGACTGTGGTACTACAGACTTGCACATTGCAAGAATACAAACAGATCCCGATGCGCCACCTGTATTTGTCAAACAATACAGACTTCCCTTAGCCTCATATGATTCTCTTGCAGAGATCATAAGAAATTTGGAAGAAAGAGGTATTATCAGACAGGTGCACACCTCTTATAATAATCCTATTCTAGGTGTCCTTAAGCCCAATGGACAATGGCGTTTGTGTGCTGACTTAAGACAGCTAAACAAACGAGTATACATGTCTGGCTGGCCTGTACCATACATTGACCAGTGCCTAGCACAAATGCAGGGATCCAAAATATTCACTGCCATTGATTGTGCACAGGGATATTGGACCATAAAGGTACATGAAGAGGACCAATATAAGCTAGCATTCTCCTTCCAAAAGGTTCAGTATGCATTCCAGAGACTTCCATTTGGATACATAAATTCTGGACATGAATTTGCTGTATTCATGCATAAGGCTATGCCTGATGCACTGGAAAGGGGGACCTTATCTTATGTTGATGATGTTTTAATCAAAAGCACAGACTTTGAAAAACACATCACAGAGCTTAAACACGTCCTCAGCCAACTTAAAAGGGCAGGTGTCAAATTATCCCTGCAAAAAGCTCAATGGTGCCGCACTCGTGTAAACTTCTTGGGACATGAAGTTACCTCTGAAGGATTAAATCCCCAAAAGAAAAAGGTGGAAGCTATAGTGAATTCTAAAAACCCAACTAACTTAAAGGAATTGAGATCATTCCTGGGTATGACAAATTATTCTCGCAAATTCATTGATAATTATGCGGAATTAGCTAAACCACTACTACTTCTTCTAAAGAAAGATGTGAAATGGCACTGGAGTGAGTCTCAAGAGACAGCCATCAGAGAGCTGAAGAGAAAACTCACTCAAGCACCTTGCTTAGCGTACCCTGAAGGTGGTAAACCTTTCTTCTTAGAGACAGGTTACACAGATATAAGCATGAGTGCTGTGTTATACCAAAAGCATGATAATTTGAACAAAGCCATTGCTTATGCGAGCAAAAATCTATCCCCAGTAGAAATAAAATTTAGCGATTGCGAAAAAGCCTTCTTATCTGCTGTATGGGCTCTACAAAATTTCCGCAGCTATATACAGGGCGAGAAAATTATTGTAGAAACGGCCCACCAGCCTTTGCTATATTTGCAAAGTGAGAGAATAAGAGATGGGAATTTGTCTAATAGCCGCATAACAGCGTGGACTCTTTCCTTACAAGGCTGGCCATTAGAAATTCGCTACAAGCAGAATAAAAAGAATCCAGTCGCACAAGGGCTTGCTGAGCTCCACGACTGTACTGCTAGAGATCCTGGGGAAGAATTATCAGAAGATGATTTTCTGGAAGAACAATCGCTTTCCCCATATAAAATGTACAATGAGGAAAGTTGACAAACATTACCTTGGGTGTATGTTGATGGTTGTTCTTACCATGCCACTATTGATAATGAGCGCAGATTAGTCGCTGGCATTGGTATAACTGGGGCAAATGGATTCCCAAATATATGTATAGGTTTCAACATTGGACCAAGATCCAGTCAAGTTGCAGAACTCACTGCTGTTTTCAAAACCATTGAAATGGCTATTGAACATGGTATTCATGAATTTGTGATCATAACTGACTCAAATTATGTGCGTGACAGTTTTGTTGAATACCTGCCAACTTGGAAAAGAAATGGCATGCAGAAAAGCAATAACAAACCAGTCAAGCATGGCAAGTTGTTCTGCGAGATTTATAATCTGGTGGTATCCAATGATTTAACCATACACTGGAAAAAGACCAAGGGTCATTCCAGAATTCTAGGTCCGGATAAGGAAGGCAATGACCTTGCGGATTCATTAGCCAAACAAGGAGCCATAACTGGAGAACTCCTTAATATTGACCACTTAATGGGTGCAATTCAGGTAGAAGCCATTACCAGAAACCAGGCAAAACAACAGAGTGAGCCTAATTTGGTACAATGGAGTCAGGATTCTCCTAGTGAGGACCTGATCACTAGTCAAAAAGAAGACCCCATTGTAGGCATCTTCTATAAACACATAGAAGATCCTGAAAGCAACCCCATCTCAAAAGATGATTGCATTGGCAAAGAAGATCTTAGAATCTTAATAAAATCTAAATCACAATTTAAGTTACAGGATGGTTTGTTAATTAGAACCTCCAAAACTGGCATCCAGCAGTGGGTAGTACCCACCAAGTTCAGGGGTCTAATGCTTCAACATGTCCATGATGCTCCCACATCTGGTCATCGTGGTGCCAAACTCACGTATGAAATATTGCGTGATTACGCTTGGCCACACATGTTGAAAGATGTTCAAACCTACTGTCAAGGGTGTTTAATCTGCCCACAGTTCCAACTCACTGCACCAACGCATAGAGCGCCATTGCAGAAAAGGGGGATGGTAATGCCATGGTCAGATATACAAATTGATTTTATTGGTCCAGTAACAAGATCATCAAGAGGTAACAAATACATGTTAACCGTGACATGCCTGTTCACTAAATGGGTAGAGTGCATTAGTGCACCTAACAATAGTGCTGAAACATGTGCAGCATTGCTCATCAACCATGTATTTTCCAGATTTGGTTTGCCCCAAAGAATCGAATCAGATCGGGGGACCCACTTCACTAGCGAAGTGATGACAAAAATGTGGAAAATACTAGGGGTTAAAAGAAAGCTCCATATTGCTTATAGAGCTGCCTCAAGTGGTGGTGTAGAGCGTTACAACCAGTCTATTGTTAAAATCCTCAAAAAGTTTGTGAGTGAAACAGGTAAAGACTGGGATGTAAAACTACCTCTAGTCTTAATGGCATTAAGAGCAACTCCAAGTAGTGCTACCAAGATGTCACCTTTTGAACTGATGACTGGTAGAAGAATGGTTCTACCTCAGCATCTGCTGTACCGTACATCAGACCAAAACTTGATAAACGCTGCCAATACACATCAATATGTGGAAAACCTAAGAAAGCACCTGCAATATGCCTTTGCATTTGCTCAAAGGAATTTAGAAAGAGCCGCAACTGCCACTAAAACCTATTATGTCCACCAAAGAAAACAAGTGAGAGCGCTAGTATAAAAATAAAATATAACCTTTATTGGTATATATAAAATAAAGTAGGACAACACAGTGTCAAAAAGAGACAATATGGGGCACCTCTGGCTGGCAGGCTTACGCGTTTCGGCATAGCCGTAATCATAGCATACTGAAGCCAGCCACAGGTGTTCCTTATGTACATAAGTAAGAACAACCTCATTGGCTAAAAGCATATTGAGAAACAACACGCCCTGAGTTTATTTTAACCCCATACATACTGGTTGTGAACTAAAGATAGCAGAGCAACAAGAGGTCATGAATCCATTTTTTGTACATATATTATTCCTCGTATTAACAAATAAATAGATGAAATAAACACCATGTTTGAATACTATTATCTACATTGCATTTGTTTGACCTAGGTATTCTTTAACAAAGCCATGATGATATAAATTATAACTTAAGGTCTAACAAGTGGCAAAGAGTATTTTATTTTTCAAATGCTTACTTTACTGGATTTGTAGTTGTGTATCACACATGAGAGTAAGGGCCACTTATTCAGGCTTCTAGTAACCTATTACACAACTATGCGTTCATGTATACCGCTTAATCGTTTAGACCCACTCTCTGTGATAAATAACAAAACAACAAAACAACAAAAACAAAACAAAATAAGTTGAAAAATTATCTCTATGCATTGATGTTTGAGATATACATATATATATACATAACATATATATAGAGACACAATCTCCTATTTTCTTGATCAGAGGAATGACATATGTCTTTGAAAATCTACAACAACCTATATTCTAAGAGATGGAATAGTTAGTAGTTATATCTCTAGAATGAAAATGTGATATGTACATATATACAGATACGTGTAGTGTTTGAGATGATTGTTTATTTAATTAAATTAAATTAAATTAAATATGAGCAACAGTGAGAATAATCCTGAGGAATATAATTGTATAGGCATAGCATGGAATGAAACATTCATTCCTATTCCCAGTAATTTATAAGATCAAACTCCGAGTTCAATCCTTTTGGGACTCTGGTTTCCATCTTAAAAATCCACAGCATCTCTCTTTTAGAGAGTGCTACTTCACGATCACCCCCTCTTCTCGGTCTAGGTACCATATCAATAGGTTGCCAAGAAAAACAAGTCAGATCTTGTCCGTGGATTTGTGCGAAGTGATGTACTATAGGAGTAGTAGCCTTGCCCACTCTAATGGTGGACAGGTGCTTTCTAATCCTACTTCTGATGTCTTTTGTAGTGAGCCCAATGTATTGTTTTCCACATCTAGTGCAAGTAATGCAATAGATCACGAAGGTAGATGTACAATTTAGGCAGAAATTTATTTCATAGGAGATACCCGTCACAGTGGAGCAAAATTGTTCTGACACAGTCAGATATTCACATGCCCCACATCTAGAGCTACCACATTTGTAGGACCCTTTGCTAGTTAACCAAGCACTTCCTTGTGAAATGGATTTCGGTAGGACAGTTGGAGACAAGATATTTCCTATAGTTTTATTGCGTCTATAGGAACATCTAAGTCCTCCTTCTACGCATTGTATTAATCTATCATCTGCCACCAGCATATTAAAATGATGTTTTACAATATTACAGACCTCTTCATACTGGTCACTGTAGTCTGTCACAAAGGTTACCCCTTTCATGGGGTCCTTAGTTTTTCGATCTTTTTCTTTTAAAAGATCTTGTCTGTTCAGATTCCCAACTTCTCTCTGGGCCCTATTTACCACCTTTTTTGGATAGCCTCTCTGTAGGAGGCGTTTTTTAACTTCCATCATCTGTATCTCACCTTCTCTGGTGTCAGAGCAATTACGTTTTGCCCTCATAAGTTGACCTTTCGCTATGCCATACGGAACATGCTTAGGGTGGCAGCTCTTGGCATGCAACAAAGAGTTGCCTGAGATAGGTTTTCTGTACAGACATGTTTTTACTGAGCCTTGAGGGCTACCACTTAAAACTACATCCAGATAGTTAATCTGAGTCTGTTGAATCTCACTCGTAAATTTAAGGCCTATGTCATTGACATTCAGCCCTTCAATGAATGTTTTCAGGTCATCATAGTCACCGTGCCATATGATAATCAGATCGTCGATAAAACGACGATAGAAAACAATACAATTACGTAATAGGTTTCTATCTCCAAAGATGTGGGACAGCTCCCACCAACCCATAAGGAGGTTGGCATAGGAGGGGGCAAACTTAGCCCCCATCGCCGTCCCACATCTCTGGAGATAAAAAACACCCTGAAACTCAAAAAAGTTGTGAGTCAATAAAAACTCAGTCACCTGCAAAATATACTGTTGGAAATCTGTCGTGAAAGAGGACCAATTCTTTAGAAAAAATGATACAGCTTCCAATCCTTTGGAATGTGGAATGGTAGAATAAAGTGCTGTAACATCAATGGTTGCCCATAGATGTACCCCTTCCTGCCATTTAATGTCCTGTACCAAATTCATTAAATGCTTGGTATCTTTGAGAAAACTGGGGAGTGATTCCACAAATGGATGTAGGATCATATCCAACCATTGGGACAGATGTTCAAAAAGAGACCCTATACCACTTACTATTGGACGTCCTCTGACATCCTGTAAGGACTTGTGCACCTTTGGGAGGTGATGGAAAACAGGAGTAACCGGATGTTCAACGTATAGGTATGACATAGTCTCTTTGTCAATAAAGCCATTTTCCATCCCTTCATCCAAAAGATGCAATAGTTCTCTCTGAAAACGGAAGGTTGGATCAGTTGGTAGCACTGACTAGCAGCAATCATCATTTAATTGACGCAGTGCTTCGTTTATATAATCAATTCTATTCAGTACTACCACCGAGCCACCTTTGTCCGCATTTTTTACCACAATATTCTGGTTATTAGCCAAAGAGGAAAGGGCTTCCCTTTCAGCTCTACCCAAATTATCATATCTCTGTTTTGAAGACTTTGATAATGTTCTTAGATCACTCTCCACTCTTTTATAGAAGTTTTCAATAACTGTTCCCCTACTGTGTACGGGGTAAAATTTGGATGGCGATTTAAGACTTTTCACTTTATTTGTGCTGAGTCTGGCCCCTAACTGATTACCTTCTATAAAAAGAGTGTTGAGTGAAATCAAATCACAAGAGTCAGGAAACGAAAGGTCAGTGTTAAGATTAGTGGTAACCCACTGTGTATCCCGACCTTCATCTGGTGGTACTACATCTCCACCTGAAAAATGACCCTTCAAAGTAACATTGCGGATTAGACGATTTACATCAATTACAGTTTTAAAGAGATTGAAGCTCGTAGATGGCACAAATCCCAATCCCAGGCTCAGTACGTATATCTGAGTCTCAGACAATGTTTCATCTGAAAGATTAATTACACATGTTACTTGTACTTCGTGTCCTTCCTTGTCTCTCTCAGTTTGTACCCTCTTTTTGCCTGTCCCATAGCCCCTCCCCTGTCGGGGTTGCTCTGGGGCAAGGAAAAAACCTGCTGTACTTGTTCATGTCCAATATCAGGGTTAGCGGGTAAAGCTGACCTCATGGTGTTAGCCATGGTGTTAGCCACAATTACATCTCTTTGGGATACTGCTGGCTCACTGGCTTTATATTTAGTGTTAGTTTCCCTTTGTTTTGTTGCAGGATCTACCTCTGATGTTCTATTGTATGTGGGTGCACTGTATACTATTCCCTCAGTTTGTTTATGTTTGAGGATTCCTTTCTGTGGTATAAATTCATCCCCACTAGTGCTGTCCCCTGATTCTGCCTCAGTGTCTGAAAATGTTACTTGTGACTGTCTTCTCCCTCTTCTATTGCGTCTTCCCCTATTGCGGTTCTGTTGCCTACGAACTTGTGTCCGTCTAGATCTATTCCACACATACACTGAATCAGTGTCATAGTCAGTCTGATCTCGAATATACTTATTGTGTTTAGTGTTGATAATAGTTCTTTTTGCTTCTGCTATAGTGTCTCGTAATACAGTGTCAAATCGACCATAATCTAGATCCTCTTTTCTAGAATTAAGTTCCATTTGTATCTCGCATATGTTATCTCTAACTGTAGACAATAGTTTTGATTTGTAATCACATAATAATATCATAAGCCTCACAGAACATTCCGTTAGTATTGAGTTCCAAGCTTTTATAAAATCAGTATCATTAGTATCAAAAGTGGGGTACTTATTTACCCTTAACCCCCTAGGGACAATACATAATTCAACATATTTATTCATAGACTAAATGTCCCATTGAAGTTTTATTTCCCTGATTTTCAGCTTCTCCATATCCTCAAAAAGTTCTCCTAGTGAGGAATAGGCTTTATCCGTTGAAAAAATTCTTGATAGCTCTGTATCAGGTTCACCCCCAGTCTCTATAGGTTGCAATGAAAAGTACTGTGATACTATTTGATCGTCCATAACAAGATTGTTACCCTGCATGTTGGGAATAGGTCTCTCTAGCGCCACCTGGAACGCTTAATATTATACCAAAAACACAAAGTGAGAAAACCTAATACCCAACAGGAATTAAACAACGTCCCATCTTAGGTATACTGCACAAAACAGGAGCAATTTAGGCAAACAGTCTCAGGTTGTGGACAGATGTCGAAATGAAGTTCAGGCAATGAGGTAGTGGTGCGTGATACAGGAATATGCAGATATATATATATATAGAATGATACAGTCTCACCTCAGTTTTATGCTTTTAGATTCACACAGTATTCCGCTGTTTTTCCTTTTCTGGTCACAGAATTACCGCTGGGTTTCTGCACATTCGCACCCACCAGGGGGGGCGTGTACAGTGCTGTATCAGTTGTAGTCCACAAAACGTTCCGTAAATCTTTACACTCACTTGCCGCTTGCCGAGTACTCAGCCGATTCACTCCTTCTGAGGATCAGAGGCCTACCGCCCACCAGGGGGCGTGTCCAGGAATCTACCGGACGATCCTCCAATCCGAGTGCTCGACTGATTTTCGTCACACCCGTTGTCCACCAATCCCGGGACTGCAGTCTGGAACCATAGGAATCCTCCGTTCAGGTAGACGGAACTTTAGCACCGAACCGGCTTCTCACATGTGTGGTAATGGGATATCCCAGCTGCCGCTTGTCCAATGCAGACCAAAACAGTTCCGGTAATTGCTCCCAAGGAAGCAGAGAAGTGGACGAGGCAGGGAACTAACGCTCTCCAGGCTAAAGTATAAAGTCCACCAAAGAAAACAAGTGAGAGCGCTAGTATAAAAATAAAATATAACCTTTATTGGTATATATAAAATAAAGTAGGACAACACAGTGTCAAAAAGAGACAATATGGGGCACCTCTGGCTGGCAGGCTTACGCGTTTCGGCATAGCCGTAATCATAGCATACTGAAGCCAGCCACAGGTGTTCCTTATGTACATAAGTAAGAACAACCTCATTGGCTAAAAGCATATTGAGAAACAACACGCCCTGAGTTTATTTTAACCCCATACATACTGGTTGTGAACTAAAGATAGCAGAGCAACAAGAGGTCATGAATCCATTTTTTGTACATATATTATTCCTCGTATTAACAAATAAATAGATGAAATAAACACCATGTTTGAATACTATTATCTACATTACATTTGTTTGACCTAGGTATTCTTTAACAAAGCCATGATGATATAAATTATAACTTAAGGTCTAACAAGTGGCAAAGAGTATTTTATTTTTCAAATGCTTACTTTACTGGATTTGTAGTTGTGTATCACACATGAGAGTAAGGGCCACTTATTCAGGCTTCTAGTAACCTATTACACAACTATGCGTTCATGTATACCGCTTAATCGTTTAGACCCACTCTCTGTGATAAATAACAAAACAACAAAACAACAAAAACAAAACAAAATAAGTTGAAAAATTATCTCTATGCATTGATGTTTGAGATATACATATATATAGAGACACAATCTCCTATTTTCTTGATCAGAGGAATGACATATGTCTTTGAAAATCTACATCTACGGCAAGCGGCAAGTGAGTGTAAAGATTTACGGAACGTTTTGTGGACTACAACTGATACAGCACTGTACACGCCCCCCCTGGTGGGTGCGAATGTGCAGAAACCCAGCGGTAATTCTGTGACCAGAAAAGGAAAAACAGCGGAATACTGTGTGAATCTAAAAGCATAAAACTGAGGTGAGACTGTATCATTCTATATATATATATATATCTGCATATTCCTGTATCACGCACCACTACCTCATTGCCTGAACTTCATTTCGACATCTGTCCACAACCTGAGACTGTTTGCCTAAATTGCTCCTGTTTTGTGCAGTATACCTAAGATGGGACGTTGTTTAATTCCTGTTGGGTATTAGGTTTTCTCACTTTGTGTTTTTGGTAAAACCTATTATGATCTCAAAACATCCAAAAAGGAATATGAAATAAATGATAAAGTTTATCTTTACAACTTTGGAAGAGATCAGGTTAGGGAGAAGAAATTTCTTCCCTCATGGAAAGGTCCTTTTGTCATTACTGACAAAATATCTCCAGTGGCCTATAAAATAAGAATCCCCAAAAATGAAGGTTTCATAGATAAATGGGTCAATATAAATCAATTGCGGGCATGTCATCCCAGATCCCAACTACAAGTCATAGAGGGAGAATGAAGTGTCATATCCCCAAATGCACTAAAGACGTACTGTAGTTTAAAGATGCCTAACTGATAAACATGAAGGCTCAAAATAACAAACTTCCTACATAAGAGACCGTCTATGAGGTATATGGCTGATCCTCATCAAATACCACTGACTTTAAGCCAATTCAAACACATGTGTCCTACATCTATTTGAAGTTGGAAGGGGGATTTATGTCAAGGTATATGTGAGATTAATAAATATATATTTTGATCACATATTTCAAGATTAATAAATCTGTATCTTTGATCAGATATTTTCACTGATCAGTAGAAAATAACTCATTGCATTCAGAAGAACTGACTAAACAGACAGGTTTAGTTCTACCCCCACTTCTTCAATTACACAGGAAACTCCTAAGGATTACTTCAAAAGAATCATTCTTAGCTAAAGTGTGAACTTGAAGCCCTTACCAAATTTGCTATAATCAACTTACAGTTTGAGAAAGGATGAGTCATAAAAAGGCAAATTAAGGGGATAAGATTGTCAGATAGGTGATACCACACAAAATATATGGAGACGAAATGTCTGAATTACCCTTTTGGAACTAATCAAAATCATAGAGAAACAGCTTTTACACACATAGGTGTTAATTATCCCCAAACATCAAATACACATCTGCACTGCTGGCTAAACAGGAAATATGCTGTTTTAAAGACTTTTACAACTCCTCGTGGATTGACCCCCTGTGGGGCAGTAAAGGCCTTGAAAAATACAGACAAATGCTAAGGTGTGACTCTGGAAACTCACATAAGCAGGCAGCAAATAAACATCAATTTATTTTTTTTTCTGTTTGAATGCATGCCCCAGAATGTATTAAATATAGAAATTTGAGAAATTGTCTAATTCTCTATTATTATTACATGGGTATTTGCTAAGCTTGGGAGGTAACTGTTTTAGTCAGTAAGAAATGTGTAATAACCTCTGTTTTGTTTATATTTTTCAGACAGATAATCACAGATCTACATAGAAATGAATGTGCATATATGTATATGTATATATATATATATATATATATATATGTTTTGAAAACATAAAAGATCTTACTTAACCTCTGTGTTTTTAAGAATATAAATAAATACTTGTGGACCTGGAAAGAAATAATTAATGACACTTATTACTTTATTTCAGATGGAATGCCGGCATGAAATGAAATATCATATCATATGAATGTGAAATAAATGTTTATAAAGTTTCAAATACATCTTTTAAAATATAGTGAGATGAAGATATGGAAGTTACTTTGATGTGATATGACTATGAGATATATATTTTCTGTTAGAATAAATTAAATATAAATTATTTTAATATAATGTTAGATATATTTGATATTTCATATCAAAATGATCAGAAAATTCATTAAGATATAACTTATCCAAAACAAATATTGTGAATAGTTGTTGCAGTAAATTATGATAAAATGAATAACCATTTCATAGAAATACTGATTTAAGTTGTTTCAAATGTATTGTCATGCTGCATTGTTTTTGTGCTGTCTGATTGTAATGATGCCACCTAAGGGCCAATACCGGTAGGACAGTTAAGGGAATTGCTGTTCAAAAGATGCGTTACCATAGTAAACATGCTCAACTCCGTTAAGGGCCAATCCAATCAGGTATTCCATATACCCAATCAGAAGGGACCAGGAGGGCCACCCACAATTTACCAATGATGGAAAACTAAATAAAAAGTGAATGCAATAGAGAGAAAGGGACAGATTTTCTGCTGAAGCTAAAACTTGTAACTGGTTCCTGCTGGGCGTGAGATACCACTTTACTTGAGCAAAGCTAATCTACCTTTCTCATTGATTGCGATATACACTTATTGGTGATCTGAGGTAAAATAATTCCTACCAAGGAATATTGGATATCAACTGCTTTTTACTTTGGTAACGTATTCAAGGTTTTGTAAGATAAGTTATATGCATAGTCAATTTGTATTTAATAGATTTAAAGAAGCAGTGTTTTTTGTTTTTTTAAGTTAGCATTTCACAGCCTATATATATATTGTTTAAATCTGCGTCTGATTGACCAAGTAACTCATCTATGCAAGTTCTGATATTGTCAGTTAATTTTGTATTAGGATAAATTGCAGTTAAATAGCAGAATATATATATTATCCTATTGTTTTATAAACACTGTTTAGAATTGTATTGCTTGGATGTTAAAAGACTTGTGTATAAGGCTGGTTTCTTAAGATAAGCGTGTAGGAATTTTGCATAGCATATTTAAATAGTTTTCAAGCGCCTATAATATTATTTAGTTTCCTTTTATTGCAAATATACTTCAATATGTTCATGGATATTAACTAAATAAAAGAATTCAGGTATTTATATTAATTGTATGGTCTAGTAGATGCATGGTTGATTAGGGTTGCTATTTTTTTTTTTATATTGTGTTTGTAACCCTGCCATAAACTGATTTATTATTTGGATAGCACTACTAAGATTCTTATAAATATACTGACATGGGTGTTAGTGTACTTTTTAGCACTTTAGTTATGAGATTTATGCTACAAATTTGTAGTTTAAAACTCATAACTAGAATGCGTTACGAATCTTGCGGGATAGGCTGTACCGCTCACTTTTTGGCCTCAAAAAAAAGCTTGTAATACCAGTGCTATGGAAGTCCCATTGAAAATAGACGCAAATTGCGTTAGTTGATTTGCGGTAAGGCCAAAAAAGTGTGCGGGACAGTTGTACCTACAAGACTCATAATAGCAGCGGTAGTAAAAAAGCAGCGTTATGAGGCTTAACTCTGCTTTTTTACTCATAACGCAAGACTCGTAATCTAGCCATTTGATTGCAAAGAATAATAAATGAAAGTATCAAAAATAAAAACAATTACACCTAATCTAATAGCCCTATAAAAATAAAAAGCCCCCAAAATAAAAATGAAAAACCCTAGCCTTTTGTAGAGCATTGCCCTAAGTTAAACAGCTATTTTACATTAACATATTACAAAGTCCCCCTAAAAGTAAACCCCCCCCCACACCAAACCAACACCCCAAAATAAAAAAACCTAAGTCTAAAAAAATCTTAAGCTACCCATTGGCCCTAAAGGGGAATTTGTATGGGCATTGCACTTAAAAGGGCATTCAGCTCTTTTACAGTGCCCATCCCTAATATAAAAAAAAAAAACACCCAAAAAAACCTAACACTAACCCCATAAAATCTACTTGCGGTTCCTGAAGTCTGGTCATCCATTTTCATTTAGGCGGCGCAAAGTCTTCATCCCGGCGGCGACATCTTCATCCATCGTGGGGCCATCTTCTTTCTTCATCCCGGTATTGCGGAGCTGTGGAGTCGCAGAGCTTCTTTGCAGACAGCGCGGACATCCAGCGTGTAGGATCTTCTTCATACGGTCACCGCCGCACACTGAAGCTTGAATGCAAGGTACCCATTTAACAATGGGGTACCTTGCATTCCTATTGGCTGACATTTTCAAATCAGCCAATAGGATGAGAGCTACTGAAATTCTATTGGCTGTTTAAATGGGTGGGGGGGTTACTTTTAGGGGGACTGTAATATTTTAATGTAAAAGAGCTGTTTAACTTAGGGCAATGCTCTACAAAAGGCCCTTTTAAGGGCTATTGGTAGTTTATTGTTAGGTTAGGGGGTGTTTTTATTTTGGGGGGGGTATTTTTTTTTTATTTTTTTTTTTTTCAAACAAGCTTTATTTGTGACAAGATGAGTTGTACATAGTATAATATCAGCACGAGATTTTACAAACAAAAATGAACCTTACACTGAGCATAGTGTCAAATTTCTCATACCATTATAATTCAAGATTGTAACAAGAAAACTGCTAAATCTCGGAACGAGACGACAATTCGCTTCTAGATGTATTATAAATTCTCACTCTTGTCAGTTGTAGTCTGTTCACAAACCATTGTCCTTGAGCTTGCTGTAACGGCAAAAATGCTTGTGGTTTGGAAGATGGATAAATACAGGCATAGTTTTATACATCAGACATTTATATATTTACAAAAGGTGCCCAGCCTATCTATCACACAGAGCTGGGTGTGTTATGATGTCTGATGTTTACACATTCATGTGTGTAGAAACAGTAGGATAGAAAAAAGTACAATAAGAATGCAAGGGGTGTGTGGGGGGAGGGGAGAGTGGGGAAGAAAAAAAAAAGGTGAGGAGGGGGAAGAGGAAGGGGGGGGGGTAGAGGGGAGGGAGGGAGAGAAGGGGGAGGGCTTTAAGGGGGAGGGGGGAAAAGGAGATAAATGCAAGGCGCGGGATGAGGGCAAGTCGAGGTATACGTGCAGACATTACTATGTCCAAAGTCTAGCAGTCAGAGTCCCCTGCCCTCCCAAGTCAGAGTCATCATCTCATGCGTTGCTATTTTCCCAGTTTTGAGAAAGTGATAGCGTTCCAGCCTAAGCAAATCCCCCACCCTGGCCCTCCACTCCTGTACACTTGGAGGCTGTGGGCTTTTCCAGTGGGCTGGTATAAGTCCCTTAGCGCCGGTTAGCATTAATAGGAAAAGAAGATATTTGTCCTCCCCAGTTATTTTAGGAAACCCATGAGATATCATGTAAGTTGGTTTTGGGGGAATTATAATTTTCAGGAGTTTGCTCATTTCACCCAGCACCTCCTCCCAGAACGGCCGAATATGAGGACAAGTCCACCAAATGTGGACGATTGATCCCTCTTCTCCGCAGCCTCTCCAGCACTCCCTGCTTGCCTGGGGAGAAATTCTGTGTAGCCTTAAAGGAGTCAGGTACCACCGACTTAAAAGCTTGTAGTGCATTTCTTGCACTTTTGCAGATATCAAAGATTTCTTGACTCTCATAAAGATCTTTGCTCATTCCTTAGTAGATATCTCCATATCTAGCTCTGTTTGCCAGGCTACTGCATACGTCGGGAGCTCTGATCCACCTCTAGTCAGAAGGATCTTATATAATTGAGAAATAAGGTGGGTCGGGGTCTGATGCATTGTACACAGCACCTCAAACGGTGTCCTGTGTCTAGACAATGCCCCTCGCTCTTTGTGGGTATTAAGTAATGTGTGATTTGTGCACATCTAAACCAGGATGCAAATATAGTCCGGTCCCATTCAACCAGTTCCGCTTGTGGTTTAATTTTTCCTTGTTGTAGGATATTGGAGACTGATACCTCTGCAAGGGTATATGTATCTCCCTGGACATTATGGTTTAGTTTCCATTCCCAAGTCTGGGTTATCCCGAACCGGTATATTTGGTGACGCATTGGAGGACACGAAAGTGCCTTCAGTCAGTATTTTATCCCAAGTCTTAAGGGTGTCAGCTATCATAGGATATGCCGATACAGGCGCTGGGCGATTCCCTGCCGAGATCCAGGCCAATGACCCTACATTTCCTCGTCTAAGAATCTCATTATCTATTTGTATCCACCGTTTGTCATAGGAGTTTCTACACCCCTCCACAATCCGTTGCAGAGAAATATCTCTCTGGTACTCCCTCCACAGTGGTACTCCCAACCCCCCTTTCTCTCTAGGGAGATAAATAGTGCGCCGTTTGATTCTGGGTTTGATCCCGTTCCATATGTACGTCTCCATTGCCGTTTGGATTTGTTGGATATAGTGAGAAGCTGTGGAGGCCGGAACCGTCTGCATAATGTACAAGACTCTTGGTAGTACATTCATCTTGACCACCCCGATGCGGCCCATCCACGAGATGGTTTTCTTTTTCCAATTGGAGAGATCTTTGATGATCTCATTGCGGATGTTTTTATAGTTCAGATAGATTATCTCTGAAGTGTTAGGTGTAATTGTTATGCCTAAGTATTTAATTTTGTGTTCGGCTACTTTTATCGGGCAGTTTGAGCTGACTTTGGCAAAGGTATCTGCTGATTCCGATATATTTGAAATCTCTGATTTAGAGGGATTAAGGAGGAAATTTGAGATACCCCCGTAATTCTCAAATTCCACCAAAGCCGCCTCCAGGGAGCTAGCGGAGCCCGAGAGAGTGAGGAGAATATCGTCAGCGTACATTGACAATTTATGTTCAACTCCACCGATGACAAGTCCCCTCACCGATTTATTGGCTCTGATTTTACTCGCCAGTACCTCAATTGTAAGAGCGAAGAGGAGGGGTGACAAAGGGCACCCCTGTCTCATTCCGTTTTTGATCAGGAAGGTTTCTGAGAGGGTACCATTGACCCTCACTCTTGCATTGGGGGCAGAATACAAGGACATGGCTCTATTTATGAAACCGGGAACAAAGCCAAATTTTAGTAGTGTGAACCGAATGAACAGCCAGCTGACCCGGTCAAACGCCTTTTCTGCGTCTGTCGTGACCAGGGCCAGCGGCAAGTTGTGTTCATGAGTATGGGTTATCAGCTGAAGCACCTTGAGGGTATTATCCCTGGCCTCTCGGGAAGGGATAAATTAAACTTGCTCAGTGGAGATTAGACCGGGTAAACATCTATTAAGGCGGGTAGCCAAGACCTTTGCGAGTATCTTTATATCCGAGTTGAGTAAGGATATAGGCCTGAAGTTCTCAGGCCTATCTGGGGGGTTTCCAGGCTTGGGAATTACTGCAATGTGAGCTTCCAGCATGGAACCCGGGAGATTGGGGACATCTGCTAGTGAGTTGAATATACTCGTTAGCTTCGGGACCAAAATATCCGCATAAAGTTTGTAATATTTGAGGCCGAAGCCATCGGGTCCCGGGGACTTACCCGATGGGAGATCTTTTATAGCCTTTTGTACTTCCTCATTTGTGAACGGGAAGTCGAGGAACTCTGAGTCTGCATTTGCGAGCCTAGGGAGATTGGTTTCCCCAAGGTATTTTAAAATGTCGACTTCCCCTCGCCCGGGAGCTGCCTCTCTTGCTCATTTAGAGCTGTGTAAATTATAAAGGGACTCGTAATAGTCCCTGAAGACCTCCGCTATGGAGTTGCCGTCAGTATTGATTGTGCCCTGTGTGTCTTTCATATGGTGTACATATGCTTTCAATTTTTTCCTTGCAATTGCTCTGGCAAGGAGCTTTCCAGGTTTATCACCCTGCTCAAAATAGAGTTGCTTTAGGATAAGAGCTTGTTTTTTATATCCTTCCTGCAAAAACTGAAGTAAATTTAAGGTCAATTGGTCCAGCCCAACATCATCTTGAGGGTGTTTTTTGTGAAATAGTTCTGATTTTTCCACCTGGGATAGCAGAGCACTATAACGCTCTCTTCCGAGTCTCTTAAGCCTTGCTTTGTGCTTGATCAGAAGTCCTCTGATAGTGCACTTATGCGCTTCCCAGATAGTAGTGTCCCTCAATTGTTCGTTAGCGTTAAGGACAAAAAATTCACTTAGAGACTTCCGGATTTCAGAATTGAATACCGGGTCTGCAAGGAGCGTGTCATCCAATTTCCACACAAAAGGGGTAACAGGGACAGTAGGCCATTGGATTGAACATCCTACAGGGGCATGATCAGACCAGGTTATCGCAAAGATATTGCTACTTTTAGTGATAATTAGTCCTGTTGAGTCGGTGAATAGATAATTGATCCTAGAATATTTCCTGTGTGCGTGCGAGTAAAAAGTGTAGCTTTTAGCCTGTGGGTGATCTGTACGCCATATGTCGTGGACTGCGAGCTCCGCCAGTGTCGCGGTCATTCGTTTCCGAACTTTCTGAGGAGCGCTGGAGACGCCATTGGAGGTGTCAAGGGAGGGATCGAGGGAAGCGTTAAGGTCTCCACCAAGAAAAAGAATACCTATCTGCATCTCGAGAATTTTATGGGCGACCTTCTATAGGAAGAGGTGCTGGGAAACGTTAGGGCAATAAACAATTGGTCCAGCCCAACATCATCTTGAGGGTGTTTTTTGTGAAATAGTTCTGATTTTTCCACCTGGGATAGCAGAGCACTATAACGCTCTCTTCCGAGTCTCTGAAGCCTTGCTTTGTGCTTGATCAGAAGTCCTCTGATAGTGCACTTATGCGCTTCCCAGATAGTAGTGTCCCTCAATTGTTCGTTAGCGTTAAGGAGAAAAAATTCACTTAGAGACTTCCGGATTTCAGAATTTAATACCGGGTCTGCAAGGAGCGTGTCATCCAATTTCCACACAAAAGGGGTAACAGGGACAGTAGGCCATTGGATTGAACATCCTACAGGGGCATGATCAGACCAGGTTATCACAAAGATATTGCTACTTTTAGTGATAATTAGTCCTGTTGAGTCGGTGAATAGATAATTGATCCTAGAATATTTCCTGTGTGGATGCGAGTAAAAAGTGTAGTTTTTAGCCTGTGGGTGATGTGTATGCCATATGTCGTGGACTGCGAGCTCCGCAAGTGTCGCGGTAATTCGTTTCCAAACTTTCTGAGTAGCGCTGGAGACGCCATTGGAGGTGTCAAGGGAGGGATCGAGGGAAGCGTTAAGGTCTCCACCAAGAAAAAGAATACCTATCTGCATCTCGAGAATTTTATGGGTGACCTTCTATAGGAAGAGGTGCTGGGAAACGTTAGGGCAATAAACAATTGGTCCAGCCCAACATCATCTTGAGGGTGTTTTTTGTGAAATAGTTCTGATTTTTCCACCTGGGATAGCAGAGCACTATAACGCTCTCTTCCGAGTCTCTTAAGCCTTGCTTTGTGCTTGATCAGAAGTCCTCTAATAGTGCACTTATGCGCTTCCCAGATAGTAGTGTCCCTCAATTGTTCGTTAGCGTTAAGGAGAAAAAATTCACTTAGAGACTTCCGGATTTCAGAATTGAATACCGGGTCTGCAAGGAGCGTGTCGTCCAATTTCCACACAAAAGGGGTAACAGGGACAGTAGGCCATTGGATTGAACATCCTACAGGGGCATGATCAGACCAGGTTATCACAAAGATATTGCTACTTTTAGTGATAATTAGTCCTGTTGAGTCGGTGAATAGATAATTGATCCTAGAATATTTCCTGTGTGGATGCGAGTAAAAAGTGTAGTTTTTAGCCTGTGGGTGATGTGTACGCCATATGTCGTGGACTGCGAGCTCCGCCAGTGTCGCGGTAATTCGTTTCCAAACTTTCTGAGGAGCGCTGGAGACGCCATTGGAGGTGTCAAGGGAGGGATCGAGGGAAGCGTTAAGGTCTCCACCAAGAAAAAGAATACCTATCTGCATCTCGAGAATTTTATGGGTGACCTTCTATAGGAAGAGGTGCTGGGAAACGTTAGGGCAATAAACAATTGGTCCAGCCCAACATCATCTTGAGGGTGTTTTTTGTGAAATAGTTCTGATTTTTCCACCTGGGATAGCAGAGCACTATAACGCTCTCTTCCGAGTCTCTTAAGCCTTGCTTTGTGCTTGATCAGAAGTCCTCTGATAGTGCACTTATGCGCTTCCCAGATAGTAGTGTCCCTCAATTGTTCGTTAGCGTTAAGGAGAAAAAATTCACTTCGAGACTTCCGGATTTCAGAATTGAATACCGGGTCTGCAAGGAGCGTGTCGTCCAATTTCCACACAAAAGGGGTAACAGGGACAGTAGGCCATTGGATTGAACATCCTACAGGGGCATGATCAGACCAGGTTATCGCAAAGATATTGCTACTTTTAGTGATAATTAGTCCTGTTGAGTCGGTGAATAGATAATTGATCCTAGAATATTTCCTGTGTGGGTGCGAGTAAAAAGTGTAGTTTTTAGCCTGTGGGTGATGTGTACGCCATATGTCGTGCACTGCGAGCTCCGCCAGTGTCGCGGTCATTCGTTTCCGAACTTTCTGAGGAGCGCTGGAGACGCCATTGGTGGTGTCAAGGGAGGGATCGAGGGAAGCGTTAAGGTCTCCACCAAGAAAAAGAATACCTATCTGCATCTCGAGAATTTTATGGGCGACCTTCTATAGGAAGAGGTGCTACGTTAGGGCAATAAACATTTGCTAGCGTAATGGGCCTATCGTGTAGGAGACCAGCAAGTAGCAAAAATCTGCCCTCCGGGTCTTTATGATTCTGTGATAGTTGAAACTGCGTTCCCTCGTGAAAGAGAATTCCAACCCCGTTTTTTTTCTAAGAACCTGAGGCAAAGTATGCAGTCGGGTAATGACGGTTGCTGAGTGGTTGAGAAATGGGTCTCCTGTAAGTAAATTATATCACCACCCATTCTCTGTAAATCTTTGAGTACAATGGAACGCTTATTAGGGCTATTTAGTCCCTTCGTATTTATGGAGATAAGCTCAACTGGGTGAGACCTACACCTTAGCCGTCATTGAGTCATGTCTGATGATTGGCCTTGATGGCAATGGATGGGGAGAGGGACTGAGGGAGGACACATGCAGGTGGTTGGTAGGGAAGGTAGGGAGAGAGGGAGGAGAAGAAGATTAAAAAAAATGGGGGGGGGGGGGGGAGGAAGGGAAGGAAAGGTTCTAGAGCTTTGTGAGATGGATGGGAGTTTGCAGGTATAGAAGGAGAGTTGTATTGGGGAGAGGAGGTTGGATAGAGGTTGAGGTGGAGGGAGAAAAGGAAACAAAGAGTGTCCCCTTTAAGGAGGACCAAGTTTACAATAACTAAATGTTATAGAATGATCCAATTAACCTAGAATATCAACAATTACCAAGAAGTTCTATATATTTAATAATAAAAACTGTATCAACTACTTAACCAATTAGTGGTAGTTGTCCCTGTGTTTCTTGCTTTAAACATAAACAGACATCATTAACTTTTTAACTCGGAATGATCTATGAACATAAACTAAGTACCCTAAGCAATACCCTAAGTACCCTAAGCAAAAAAAAGAGTGTCCCCTTTAAGGAGGACCAAGTTTACAATAACTAAATGTTATAAGTTATAGAATGATCCAATTAACCTAGAATATCAACAATTACCAAGAAGTTATATATATTTAATAATAAAAACTGTATCAACTACTTAACCAATTAGTGGTAGTTGTCCCTGTGTTTCTTGCTTTAAACATAAACAGACATCATTAACTTTTTAACTCGGAATGATCTATGAACATAAACTAAGTACCCTAAGCAATACCCCCTTAACATTATGATTGGGGCTATGTGTCCAGGGTGTCATCCCTTTCTTCCACCTCCTTGTTTGTATGTCTCAGCATGAAATGGGCTGGTTAGCCTTGTATGTTCTCTCAGGTTTTTGTGTCAGACTGCGGGTATTGGTGGGCGCGTATCAGAGTGCTCTGTCCCTGGGGAAATGATATGTACACTTTGGGTCATATTTCAAGATATAGTGATGTTTGTAATACCTGCTATTAGGTGGATGTATCTAAGCAGCATCTGTGCAGTGAATGCAATCACAGATGTTTATATATATATGTTTGTTATATAATTCTTCCGTGCTGTAGAAGCAATAATCAGTAAGTGCTAATAATAAAGGGGAGAAGGATTGCTCGATTCAAGGTTAAGATGTGTTTCTTGCGTCATAGTCTGCCACATAACAAAACAACTTACACAGTTCTAAGTGAAGGTGTGAATCTAACATAGGTGTTTGTTATATAGTGAAACATTTTGCATAATTCTAGTCTACAACATTATTTATGCAGTCAGAGAAACATAAATTATGCATTCACATCAACATAGGAAAAGTAATTTCACATACGACCTTAGGGCTCCTCAAAATACGTCCAGGACACAGACCCAAATGGGGGAGAGGATGTTCCAATGAGATCAGTTACAAGGGATCTTGAGGTTTGGAAGGTCAGAAAAGCATGACCCTGGTCAGGGGTATCTGGAGGGAGAGAAAAACTTAGACTCAAGGTTGTTGAACATCTCCCTGATCTCTATTAGGAAGGGCCTGTGGGACAGCTTCATCGTCCCGGAGGGGCCTGATGTCGAGGCCAAGTGCTTGTGCGAAGTTTGGGATGTCTTCTGGGGTTCTAAGGATGTGAGTTGCGTTATTTTTGGTAGCTATTAAACTAGTGGGGAAGCCCCACCTGTAAGGGATCCTCTTTTCCCTCAGAGCTGATGTGATGTGCCTCGTCTCTTCTTTTTTACAGTGTTGTAGGACACAGGTCTGAGAACACTTGAATCTCTGTTCCCCTAAACGTAAGGGGATGTTTTGCCCTAGCCATTTTGAGGACTTCTTCCTTTTCCTTAAAGGAGAGAAATTTCATTATAACGTCTCTCAGCGGAGCTCTATGAGCCCTTACTATTTGTACATCCTGCGCAGCTGCGTTGTTTTTGAGGTATCTGATAAACTCTTGGATGTATTGTTGCAGAGCAGGAGGATCCACAGCCTCAGGGATGCCCTGCAGCCAAAGGTTGTTCCTCCTGCTCCTATTCTCAAGATCTTCTATCCGATCCATGAGGTTTTGTACTGTGCCCTCCTGAGCCTGTAAGTAGCTAGATTGATGTTGCATGTCGGAGCTGAGGGTCTCTTGTTTCTCTTCAATTTGGGTGACTTGCCTGTCTACAGCCCTAATGTCTCTTCTAAGCTCCCCAAACATATTCTTGAAGTCAAGCATAGCATTCTTTATATCCTCTTTGGAGGAAAGATGTGTAATGTCGTTTTTTGTGAGGTAGCCGTGTGTCTGGGCGCCTGGCTCATGTTCATGTGTCTGAACTGTGATGTGTTGCCCTGCGCTTTCATGAGCTGTCTTGCTGGGGGGTATAACTGGATCTGCTGAGATCAAAAAGTTCTCCATGACAGAGGAATGTGCTCCCTTATGAGGTTTAATATTTCTCTTGCTGGCCATATTTAAGGGTATTGGCACTTCCCAAGGATATTTTACTAATCCCTGCTCCCAATAGGTCTCTTTACTGTCCCAGATCTGTTATTGTATTTTTGCTGTGAGATCTATAGTAAGTCTCAGTAATTAATAAGAAAAACTTATTGCGGCTTGTTTCTAGAGAGTGTCTTGTATGTTTACCCCCCTCCGAATGCCACCTTAAGACTATATAGGACCGGGCAATCTATGCTGCTTTTCGGAGCTGTGTTAATTCCTCACCCTGTGAGTGTTATGGTAACTGGCCCAGCGTGTGCCTCTATTGTCCCTACTGTCTGCAAGGCCTACCGGACTTCTGTTTATGGGACTCCTCCTTATGCTGACCTTTAGTTCCAGCCAGCCGGCTGGCAGACAGCTGTTTGCTGCTAGAGACCAGTCCGTATCACACAGGCTGCTCCTGAGCTGGGTCCCCGGTTTCGAGGCCTAAACCTCTGGCGTCTCTGGCTGGCCACGTGGGTGCGGCCCGTTAGCTGCTGACGTGATCGCGGAGCTTCAGAGAAACACCCGGCGCCGCGGGTCTGTCAGCTACAGTCTCCTCTTTGTTGTCCGGGCTGAGGGAACTTACAGAAGCAGATTGCTCCTGATCTCACAGGAAAGTTTGCTCTCTCAGGCTGTGAGTAATGCGCTCCGTGATTGGCGGTCAGCTCCTAATGAACGCTTCACTTACAAGTCAGCCATTTAGTTTAAATGCACCAGGAGATAGCTGTAGGTTGGGGGTCCCTCAATAGGTACTTTGGGATGCTTTTAAGCTATTTGGTCATTCCGAATTTTAGCAAGTTATAACAGGGACTACAGAGCACTAACAGGATGCAGCCATCTCAGTCGGTGGCTAAGCTCCGCCCCCCAGGGGGGTTATTTTTATAGGGCTATTATATTAGGTGTAATTGTTTTTATTTTTGATAATTTCATTTATTATTTTTTTTAATCTTAGAGTTTTTTCTTTTTCATATTTTTAGTGTTTATTATTTTTTGTAATGTTGGAATTTTCTTTTTTTTTTTCGTATTAGGTTTATTTAAATTTGTAATTTATATGAAATTTTTATTGAAGTATTATCTGTACATAAGAATAGACAAGACATTCTGTGGAGACATAGCGGCTCGATAACAGACATTTCAGCAGAACAGCTAGTAATAAACATTTACCATATATTCCAGAAAAACCCTGGAGCATTAGCCTTAGTAAAGCTTTATAACAGATCAAAATTGTTTAAGATCTCTCAAAATGTTAATAACAATTAATCTTATCTGATATCGTGCCTTGAGAATCTGAGAAGGGTTGGGACAAATCCTCGTCCCGTCCCCTACATATATATTATGAAGATCTTGTTAAAAGAAGAGCTAATGATGAAGAATCGAAGAGACAGGGGGAAAAGAAAATGAGAAGGAATGAAAAAGAAATGTAAGCAAGAAGTGCCTTCTGACCAAGACACACCCAGTGAGGTTTCCAGCAGCAGTGATGATTCACTGAGCAGACAATAAGCATACAGTATATCTATATGTAAGATCTATGTATTATTGAGTCCAGTGTCTGTTATGATCTAAATTAAATATGAGTCATATGTGATCCAATAAAACCAGACTTTGTGGAAAGCCTCCTGATTGTCTTGTATTATTGCTGCTTGTGCTGACATATTGAAGAAATGCCTAATTTTATGTAAAATGTCATCCTAGGAGGGAGCCTCTTCTCTCCAATGTCGGGCTATACATATACGTATGTGTAGCTGTGCATAATATCCTGATAAAATGGTTTATGTCTTTGTTAAATTGCCTTAGGCGATCATTCAATAAAGCTTGGTTCATGGTCAGTTGAATGGGGCTATCTAGGATCCTACTTAAAAAGAGTGATAATTTGTTCCATATTGTCTTGGAGTGGGAACAGTCCCACCACATATGTTTGTATGTGCCCTCAACGTCACAACCTCTGTAACACAGTTTGGACCCCAGTCTAGTAGTGTGAGAAGTAATGATAGGAGTGAGATACCATCTGAAATTTGTTTTAAGGCAGTTTTTAAGTATGTCAGCACTTATTAGATCTTTACTGGCATTGTATAATATGTTATTCCAGGAAGGAATGTCAATTTCTGTATCTAAGTCAGCTTTCCATTTAAGGTGTATATTTGTTTTAGTGGCTTTTGTGGAAGACTGAATTAATTGGTATATTTGTGTGATGGTTTTTCTAGGTCTGGCCGGGGAGCTACAGATATTCTCCAGGGTGGTGAATGGATGGCCTATCCGTGAAAGTAGGTAGTTGTGTATTATAGAGGATAGTTGAAGATATAAAAACCAGTGCAATTTGATAGGGGTTAGTTTATCCTGTAACTGTGTGTATGTCATTATTTTACTTTTGTCTATTAAGTCTGCTATCCTGTATAAGCCTCTATTTTCCCATTTCTTTATAGTTGGAGTCTGATCTGTTGGTGCTATTAATTTCAGGGGAGTATGGAGTGATTTGCTAGGGAGTAGTTTGAGAGATGAAGTGAGTGTGGACCAGGTTGTAGTCTGTAATTGGGAATTTACTGGGTATTTGATCTTGAGCTTGCTGTGGATCCCACAAAGCCAGCTCTTGAGTTGAGTTGTTTATAACAGACTCTAATGTAGTCCATCTGATCTCCTCCTCCATTCTGTTAAGAAGGGTGGTTGTGGGCTAGCTTAGCTGCCTGAAAGTAATGTCATAGATTTGGTGCACCCATTCCTCCCAATTTCCTGTGTCTTGTGAATATAGATTTAGGGATTCTGGCTTTTTTTTGCCTCTTATGAAGTTGGAGATTGTCTATGTCGCAATTCGGAATGCCTATCGGTAGGGTCCAAAATAGATATAACATCCTTGGTAACACTGTCATTTTAATCGCAGATAGACGTCTAAACCAAGAAAATCTTACGCCTAGATAACGAGTTTGGCGTTAGCCTTAAAAAGCAGCGTTGAGAGGTCCCAACGCTGCTTCTTAACACCCGCTGGTATTACGAGTCTGGCAGGTACAGGCTCACCGCTCACTTTTCTTCCGCGACTCGAGGCTACCACAAATCCCCTTACGTCAATTGTGTATCCTATCTTTTTAATGGGATTTGCCTAACGCTGGTATTACGAGTCTTGGAAGAAGTGAGCGGTAGACCCTCTCCTGTCAAGTCTCCTACCGCATTTAAAAGTCAGTAGTTAAGAGTTTTATGGGCTAACGCCGGAACATAAAACTCTTAACTAAAGTGCTAAAAGTACACTAACACCCATAAACTACCTATTAACTAAAGTGCTAAAAGTACACTAACACCCATAAACTACCTATTAACCCCTAAACCGAGCCCCCCCCCCCCCACATCGGAAACACTTTATTAAATATATTAACCCCTAATCTGCCGACCGGACATTGCCGCCACTTTAATAAATATATTAACCCCTAAACCGCCGCACTCCCACCTCGCAAACACTAATTAAATTTTATTAACCCCTAATCTGCCGTCCCTAACATCGCCGACACCTACTTAAATTTATTAACCCCTAATCTGCCGCCCCCAACGTCGCCGCTACTATATTAAAGGTATTAACCCCTAAACCTAAGTCTAACCCTAACCCTAACCCCCCTAACTTAAATATAATTTAAATTAAACAAAATAAATTTAACATAATTAAATAAATTAATCCTATTTAAAACTAAATACTTACCTATAAAATAAAACCTAAGCTAGCTACAATATAACTAATAGTTACATTGTAGCTAGCTTATGATTTATATTTATTTTACAGGCGACTTTGTATTTATTTTAACTAAGTACAATAGTTATTAAATAGTTATTAACTATTTAATAACTACCTAGCTAAAATAAGTACAAAATTACCTGTAAAATAAATCCTAACCTAAGTTACAATTACACCTAACACTACACTATAATTAAACTAATTACCTAAACTACCTACAATTAATTACAATTAAATTAAATAAACTAAATTACGGGGAAAAAAACACTAAATTACAGAAAAAAAAGAATTACAAGAATTTTAAACTAATTACATCTAATCTAATCCCCCTAATAAAATAAAAAAGCCCCCCAAAATAATAAAATTCCCTACCCTATACTAAATTACAAATAGCCCTTAAATGGGCCTTTTGCTGGGAATTGCCCCAAAGTAATCAGCTCTTTCACCTGTAAAAAAAATACAATACCCCCCCAACATTACAACCCACCACCCACACACCCAACCCTACTCTAAAAAACACCCAATCCCCCCTTAAAAAAAAACCTAACACTACCCCCCTGAAGATCTCCCTACCTTGAGCCGTCTTCACCCAGCCGGGCACAAGTGGACCTCCAGAGGGGCAGAAGTCTTCATCCGATCTGGGCAGAAGAGGTCCTCCAAGTGGCAGAAGTCTTCATCCAAGCGGCATCTTCTATCTTCATCCATCCAGAGAGGAGCGAGTCCATCTTCAATCCAGCCGACACGGAGCCATCCTCTTCAAATGACGTCCTAACACTGAATGAAGGTTCCTTTAAATTACGTCATCCAAGATGGCGTCCCTTGAATTCCGATTGACTGATAGGATTCTATCAGCCAATCAGAATTATTTAGGAAAGGGATCACACAGGCTTCCGGCTGAGGGAGGAGCAAGCAAGGTGCTGCACGCTGTGCCTCTCCTGTTTTGTGCTCTAACCAACAACCCTCACTTCCAAGCGTCCCTTGACCGAGAATGCTGCCGGTCTGGGCATAGGATCGTCTGGTCCTTGGAGGGGAAGTCTATCGCAGGCAACTACTGGCTTCGTGGCTGAAGCAACTTGTTACAAAGTCTCCCAATAACTTTCGTGATAAAATGTAACAAGTTTCTATGAAAATGATACAATCAACAGCTGAAATGACATAAGGAGGTACAGGTGTTTTTGCCAAACAGTTAAGAAGCAAGCGCTGAGGTCACAGAAAGCCGGTTTTTCATGTACTAACACTGCCGGTCCCAATGCTACAGGGTGACTGATTTGAAGAGGCTTTAGCAGGAGGAAGAACTCTAGCCCTTTGCTTAAAAGGGACCTCTTGCAAGAAGGAAGGCAAGAATTGGACACTTGTACTACCTACCCAATTTCTAAACGTACAGACTGTGGCCCTACACCGCTAATTCAGTAATTGACCGCTCCCTGGTGAGCATTGAGGTCAATGGACAGTAACGTACCTGGCTTATAAACGTTCGGCAGGATTCCTGAGTGCTCCCTGGTGAGCGAAGGGCCGAGGTATATGTGTGTCGGTCCACAGCTTCCTGACTCCTAGAGGTGACTGCGCTCGTAGCGCTTTGTTGATTGTCCCAAGAGGTTCTGCAGGCAAGGCCGGGTCTGTATGGTATGCTCGCTGTGGTAACAAGAACCGATGAGGAGATCCGGTATGGAGGTATATGGCACCCGATAGGCAAAGACAGACCCAGAGTCCAGAGTTTCAAGCCGGGGAAGTCCGCTGTACGTGGGTCACGCACAGAAGCACGTCGACGGGTGTCAGCGGAGCGTGCTGCAACGCTGTTGCTTTTCGCGGAGCTGCATCAGAGGATTTTCTCCAAGATAAGGTTGCTCTGAGGTGAGACCCACAACGCTGACCAACTGGTTGCAGGTGAAAGGGATTCTCAAAGTTGGGGATTGTATCGGATGGTGACAATAGAGTGAGTTGAGACGTTGAGGAGGTCCCTCATTTCCAGCTTGGAAGACGGTTAGAGGACTGACTGAGACAAAGTACAGTATTGGCGTCTCTCCCTCTTCTACTCTATATACCCCCTATCTGTGTAAGCAGAGACTCAGAGTGTTCCTTTTTTGAAATATTCTTATCTTTGGACAATGGGTCATTAAAATATATGGACCACTTTAGTAACTTACTTGCTGATATAGTTATAACAAAATAATTGCATGTCTAGGGGGTCATGTTCTCATAGTGGTGTCCTATAAGCAAGAGGTTGAGGGTAATATTTCTTTGCCATTCTTTCTTAGTGGATATCTGCTGGGGGTTTTCCTTTTTTGTTGTGTCTTGTTCCTCTCTCTCTTGTGTTGAAATAGTGTTATAAGACATTTCTAAGAGGAATTGTAGTATCGGTCTATACATTCACTAAGCAGACTCATTGGCTGTTGTTATATTTTGCTCTTTAAGTCTCGAGTCAAATTTAAAAAAAATCAAAGGTATCTTTGTATATACGTATGCTAAAAAATGCACTGCTTGTTCAAACTAATTAAGAGAGATAGAGGGCAGATATAGCTAGAGAAATCTGTATTTACACAGGCTGATACAATATATTTGTAAGAACTCTTATGATATTTAAAGTAGTATAAGGGGAATGCTAAATTGTTCTTTACTCCAAAATTTACCTAAACTTACGTATAGAAATTTATTTTATTTTTTTCTGTCGCAAAATTTACTAAGGAGGTATTAAGTATGTAAAGTATTACACCCTCTATATAGGCCGCTCCTACCTGATTTATTCTCTTTTCTTTTTTTGTTATTTTTCTTTTTTCTTTTTCTTCTTTTTCACCATAGGCTGAGCTCTTTCGGGCTCAATTCACGCAATCACTATCACCCTGTCTTGCTTTTCTTTTTTTTTTTTTCTTTTTTTTTTTTTTTTTTTTCTTTTCTTGTGTGTTTTGCTAATATCTTGTCCCACTGCTGAGGGGACTATATACAGAATTTAAGTCTAGTATAGACTTAACTGAATTTACTCACATAATGCACTTATTTAATATACACAGTAATTGAGGTGACCACAATAAGCACTAGTGGCCATATAGCAGGGTTTTCAAAATTCTAAGTATATGGATAAATTTATATTATCAGCCAGGAATTCGCCCCCTAATATGCCTGTCAAGCAGAGAGAAAAAAAATGGCGAAACAGACGCTAGAAACATCACAATCGCAGGGTGAAATGCAGTTTGACAGGCAGGAACTCCTTAGTCAGATTACTAAGATAATTACCCCACAACTAAATAACATGAAAACAGAAATTAAGCAGGACATAAACAGTCTCACGACTGAAGTAAGACAATTCTCAGCAAGACTTCTCAAAGTAGAAACCAGAATATCAGAGATTGAGGATAAACTCAACATAGCTGAACCTATTAATCTTGAATACAATAGGAGAATTGATAAATTACAAAGTAGGGTGGAGGATCTGGAAGACCGATCCAGGCGTAATAACCTGAGAATTATCGGTCTTCCAGAAGACGGTAACCACCTGGACCTGATGCATTTTGTCACAGTCACTCTCCCCCAGAGTCTTGGAATTAATACTGACACACCAGTCCTCATAGAAAGGGTACATAGAACAGGGGTAGCTCGCCAGGCGAGAAAAGATAATATTTCTTCCAGACCTATAATAGTAAAGTTCTTAAATTTTCAGGATAAGGTATCTTTCCTCAGGCAATATAGGAAAGTGTATCCCCTTATGATAGAGCAATTCAAAATTTTAATTTTTCAAGATTTTTCCAGTGAGACGGTGGCAAAACGTAAAGAGATGTCGCCCTTCTGTTCCAAGTTATTAAATGCAAATTATAATGTGAGGTTGATATATCCGGCCAAGTTAATAATAATAATGGATGGGGCACAGGTGGTGCTTAATACTAGTAGTGAGGCACAGGCCTTTTGTAAGGAGCAGGGTATACAATGAATAAGGAGTTATAAATTTGGTCTTGAGATACTTTAAATCTGTACATATGGATTTAAAGAGAATGAATAGATGTGTGTGTGTGTGATGGATGGATGTAAATATAGTTGTTTTTTTTTGTTTGTTTTTTCTTTCTTTTCTTCTGCTCCGCACTTCTCCTGCCCCCTTCCTCCACCCTCCCCTTTACTGTAGGGTCCTTGGATTTTTAATATTAATGTTATGGCTGCAATGATAGAGTTCAATACGAAAGTGTTAAATCTCCTGTCCTGGAACGTTGGCGGGATAACCTCGCCAAGAAAGAGAAAAGCTATTATTAGGCAATTAGGCCTATATAAACCTGATCTTGCAATGCTTCAGGAAATACATTTAAAAGATTCAGAAATAATGAAACTAAAAATGAAGTGGGTGGGAGAGGTCATTGCCATCCCTGGGGAGAATAGGAAGAAAGGATTAGCAATCCTGATTAGTAAACACTTGGATTATGAGATAACAGGTTTAGAAGAGGATAAGGGAGGGAGATTCCAAATTTTCAAATTAAAAATTAACTTGATTCCCTATATAATTTGTAATGTATATGGGCCTATTATAGTAGATAGCCAATTCTGGAACGGACTTATTGAGAAGTTATGAGAGTATATTGGACAAAATCTAATAATAGTTGGGGACCTAAATCTTACGCCTTCTCCCAATTTAGATAGAGCCGGAAGGAAGGATCTATATAGGAGAGATAAAAAAAAACACGGATATTTCAAAAAATTTGTTCTCAATTAGGGGTAAGAGATATTTGGAGGGTTCAGCACCCTGATACTAGGGGATATACCTGTATGTCTTCAAGTCATCAATGTCTTTCTAGAATAGATATATTCCTAATTTCAGAGGCCCTGATGGGATTGGAGTGTAAGACTGACATCAAAGACATTCTCTTATCAGATCATGCAATTATTTCACTTGAATTTGGCCGTAACACACTTAAAAAAGGAGGTAATAATAGACTATTTTTCCCTAATTATTTAGTTTTAAACAGTCAGTTTCAGAATTTTCTAAAGAACAAATGGATAGAATATCATAATTTTAATAAGGGCTATACAGATAAAACAGAAATATATTGGGAAGCAGCCAAAGCTGTACTCAGAGGACATATTAAGGCATATCTATGCAGACTCAAAAAAAAAACTAAGCAAAAAGAGCTACAACTTTCCAACACAGTGATAAATAAGTATAATGCCTATATTGCCTTTAGATCTAGGGGAAATTGGAGCAGATATGCCAATGCCAAAACCCAATGGGATATTTTTTTAAAACAAAAAGCCATGCAAGAAGGGTTAAAGCAAAAAGCTCTATATAGAGGGTTCACTGGAAGAGCGGCTAAATATTTGGCTCGAATTGCTAAACCGAAAGACAGCAACTTAATTGTTGCTATTAGACAGAATGGGAATAGATATACGCAGACAGAGGAAATTAAAAAAGCTTTTTATAATCACTTCCAAGGAATTTATAGAGCAGAATCCTGTCATGACTCAGATAGGGATGCGCTCTGGTCCAAGCTAATCTTACCTAGGATTTCACAAGAAGATTTACAAAATTTAAATTCAGCTATTACAGAACAAGAAATAAATCTGGCTATTCAACAAGCCAGACTTAATAAGGCTGCAGGACCCGACTGCCTCCCTGCGGAGTTTTACAGAATTTTGCAGGAGGAGGTGACTCCAACACTATCTAGATTATTTAACAAATATTATAGTGCAGAAATAAGATGCTCTAAATATTTTACTGCTTCTAATGTTGTGCTTATCCTGAAGAAAAAAAAGGATCCAGAATTGGCAGATTCTTATAGACCTATATCGCTCCTTAATTCAAATTATAAGTTCCTAACATCAATTATAGCCAATAGATTGCAGCCAATTCTCCAAAGTATTATACATGAGAACCAGGTTGGTTTTATGCAAGGGAGAAGTCCAATTAAGAATCTACGAAAAACAATGATTATTTTGGATTACTTCTGGAATAAGTCACAAGGGAAATGCAGGAAAGGGTCTGATGCTGCTATAATAGCTTTGGACGCAGAGAAAGCATTTGACTACATAAGTTGGAGTCACCTCTTCACGACAATAGGGAAATTTGGGTTTAGAGGATATTTTAGTAATTTTATCCAGTCAATATATAGTAATCCAGTTTCTGCTCTAGTTATAAATAATGTAGCCACAGATACTTTTCCCTTGTACAGAGGTACAAGGCAGGGATGCCCATTGTCCCCCCTGCTTTTTAATATCTCACTTGAACCACTGGCTATTATGCTACGGGATCAGCTAGAGGGTATCAATATAGGGGAACACAAGTTCATTCTCTCACTATATGCAGACGACCTATTAGTTTTTTTGAATAATTTAGAAGTCAATCTGCCGAAGCTAACATCTATTATGCAACTTTTCAGTTTAGTATCGGGTTATAAAATTAATTTCACTAAATCCGAATTATTATGGATATCGAAGCCAGCCAAAAGTAGTATGAGACATCCTTTCAAAGAAACCAAATATTTGAATTACCTAGGCATAGTTTTGAGTAATAACCCATTGGAATGGTATGATATAAATATTACAAGTTGTCTGAAGATAATCCAGAATCAAGTAGAAAGCTGGAGTAACCTCCCGATATCATTGATACCACGTATCATGCTAATTAAAACAATAGTATTCCCTAAAATGCTGTATCTCTTACAGAATATTCCTATTAGGCTTAAAAATAAGGATGTATTGAAATTTAACCAAATATCTTCTAAATTTATATGGAAAGGGGCAAAACCGCGGATTGCTTTGGTAAGATTAATGAGTGATAACATGGCAGGAGGCTTAGCTTTTCCCAATATTCAATACTATAATTGGGTCTCTTTACTTAAGTACGCTATTGATTGGATTTCTGAGAAACAATATTTCACTCTGTATCAGTGTGAGTCAAGTATTATTGCTCCATTTAACCTGAAGGCGCTTTTATATTGCCCAATTAAGAAGTTGCCCAGTAATGTTGATAATCTTATGACATTTAAGAACGTAGTCTGGGCATGGCAAAAATATTGTTTCGAAATTCAGGTTAATCCAAATGTAACTGAATTTTTACCAATTCAGGGGAACCCAGAATTCCAACCAGGTCATGATTCCCAAGTCTTCCAGAGCTGGGGGGAAAAGGGTTTAAATTATGTTAAACAGCTGTTGTTACCAGATGGTACAATTGACTTATTTGGCTCCATCTGCTCCAAGTATGACATACAAAGTAAAGATTTTTTCGCTTATTTACAGATTCGACATTATGTCGCAGATCTTCAAAAAGAATTTAAACCAAATTGGTCCATGGGCCCACTAGCAACAGGGATAAAAATATATCAAGCAGGTAGATTCTCCATTTCTACTTTCTATAAAATTTTGAATTCTAATAATAAACTAAGACAAATTACCTATATACGGTTAATATGGTCAAAATATTTTCCAGATTTAGATGTAGCGGATATACAGGGAAGTCTTCAAATAATTAATGATTCTTGGGTTCCTACAGCCTGGCGTGAGTCACATCTAAAAATTTTATATAATGTATACATTACTCCTGGTAAAATGTTTATTTGGTCTAAGAACGTCCATTTATGTACAAGATGTAGTAAAGAGAATGCAGATATTCTGCATTGTTTGTGGCTATGCCCCAAGATATTCCAATTCTGGTGTAAAATATCTTATTGGATCAAACATACAGTCAATCCTACATTCACTATAACTTCTCGAGATATTGTCTTTCTAGTTAAATATTCAACGAGATGTAAGGAACATAAATTGCTAAATACTGTACTGATATTAGCTCGTAATCTCATTTGTAGGAACTGGAAAGCGACACATGCGCCCAAATTTATAGAATTTAAGAAAGCAGTAATTATGCAAATAATATTGGAACAATATAATATATCAATTACAAGCAGCGATCAGGTACAGGCATTTTTCCTTAAATGGGAGGGAGTAATTAAATCACTTCCGAATAAAACCCAAATTCAAATAGTTAAGCCACTGAGTAACTTTACTTTCATTCTCCAAAATATTCTAGCAGGTCATTTCCCCGGGTGGTGGCTGAGCGGTACTGAAGAAGTAGTGGTGGAGGCGAGGGGGGAGGAGTAGAGGGGAGGAGGTGGTCCCCTTTTTTTTTTTTTTTTTTTTCTCCGTTTTGTATGGTTGGTATGGATGTTGTGTTTCTAGAATAATGAATGGAATGTCTTTAAGCATGGTACACTTCTCAGCTTAGAATGCATGATAATTCTGACGTCTGGCCAGGTCATTGGGAGAACTCTCAAGCCAATAGTCAGAGGGGAAAAGTGTTTTTTCTTTTTTTTTTTTTTTTATTTTGATTAAGTATTGCATTATTACATTGAGATTATCATGTTTTTCATATTATATGCCTGTAAGTCAAATTGAGACATGGTTTGTTTGTTTTTTTTTATTTATTTTTTTTTATTTTTTTTTATTTTGTACATATATGATTCTTATAAGGACCAGGCATCCTGTCATTGTCTAAACTCTAATAATATAGTTACTTATGATATTTCCTGTTGAATTATCAGAAGATATGATTAATTTATTACAAAATGCTGTAAGAATTTCTGTTTAACTGGTTTGTGCATGTGAAACTAATAAAAAATAATATTTAAAAAAAAAAAAGAATTAAGGTAGGAAAAATCCTATTGGCTGATTGGATCAGCCAATAGGATTGAGCTCGCATTCTATTGGCTGATTGGAACATCCAATAGAATACGAGCTCAATCCTATTTTTAGGGGTTAATAAATGTAATATAGTAGTGGCGACATTGGGGGTGGCAGATTAGGGGTTAATAAATGTAGGTAGGTTGCGGCAACATTGGGGGGGCAGATTAGGGGTTAATACATATAATGTAGGTGTCGGCGATGTTGGGGGCAGTAGATTAGGGGTTCATAGGGATAATGTAGGTGGCGGCGGTGTCCGGAGCGGCAGATTAGGGGTTAATAATATAATGTAGGTGTCAGCGATAGCGGGGGCGGCAGATTAGGGGTTAATAAGTGTAATATTAGGGGTGTTTAGACTCGGGTTCATGTTAGGGTGTTAGGTGTAGACATAAAATTAATTTCCCCATAGGAAACAATGGGGCTGTGTTAGAAGCTGGACGCTGCTTTTTTGCAGGTGTCAGTTTTTTTTTCAGCCAGCTCAGCCCCATTGTTTCCTATGGGGAAATCGTGCACGAGCACGTTTAGCCAGTTCACCGCTGACTTAAGCAACGCTGGTATTGAGGTGAGATGTGGAGCTAAATTCTGATCTACGCTCACCTTTTTGCGGCTAACGCCAGGTTTAAAAAAACTTGTAATACCAGCGTTGTCTTAAGGGAGCGGTGGGAAAAAAATGCTTGTTAGCCCCGCAAGCCTTACCAACAAAAACTAATCTAGCCGTTAGTTTGCTCCATTTTATAAGGTCTTGTTTAATTATTTTATATATTGGAGGGTAATTGGCTTGGTATAGTTCAGATGAGTGTTTTGTGAGATTGATCCCTAGATATTTGAGATGGTGTTTTACCCAAGTAAACTCAAAGTTTAGTTCTATCTGTTTTCTTGTGTGGTCTGGCAAAGCTAGAGGCATGGCTTTGCATTTTTCCAGGTTCACTTTATATCCGGATATTGCGGAGAAGTTCCTAAGAGTGTTATACAGGTTAGGTAGGGAGATTAGAGGTTTGGTTAGAGAGAGTAAAACATTGTCTGCAAAAAATGTGAGTTTGTTATCTAATTGTCCTATTTCAATTCCTGTAATGTCTGGGAAGTTCCTAATGCATTGTGCCAAGGGTTCTATACATATAGCAAAGAGTAGAGGGGACAAAAGGCAACCCTGTCTTGTTCCGTTTAATACCGCAAATCTGTCTGATTGGTGTCCCTTAGATCTAACGCATGCAGAGGGGTTTGAGTATATTTTCTGAATTGCTGTGATAAATGATCCTTTAAAGCCCATTTTGTAAAGTGCCGCTTGCATGTATTCCCAGTCAACCCTGTCGAACGCCTTCTCTGCGTCAAGTGATAACAACAGAGAAGTCGTTTTGGACATATTCAAGTAATCTATTAGTGATATAATTTGTCTAATATTATCTGGGGCTTCCCTATTTTGGATGAAGCCTACCTGATCTGGATGAATTAGTTTGGGGAGGATATGTTTTAAGCGATTGGCCAGAATTTTAGTGAACATTTTTAAATCTTGGTGGATGAGGGAAATTGGCCTATAATTTTGACATAGAGACTTATCTTTGCCTGGTTTAGGGAGGACTATAATTTTGGCATCTAGTAGTTCTGAGGGAATAGTATGGCCTCAAAGTATATGGTTGCCAAGTTTAACTAAATGTGGTATAAGGAAGGATTTAAATAATTTGTAGTAATCACCCGGAAAGCCATCTGGACCCGCTGCTTTACCTGGTTTCAGATCTTGGATAACTCTTTGCACCTCACATGCGGTGACAGCCGAGTTGAGTGTTTCTAAATCTTGTTGGTCAATTTGGGGCAGGGTTGCTTCTTCTAGAAATTTGTTTAGGAGATGTGAAGTTTGTTCTGATTTGGACACCTTTTTTGCCATCATATAAAGAACTATAATAATTGGCAAAGGTGTCCACAATTACTTTCGGGTGGGATGTTGTTTCTCCTATGTTCGTGCGTAAGAAGGGAATGGAGATATCTTTGATCCTATCTCTAATTTTATTAGCATAAATGAAGTACTTGGTTTGTAATCTGATCCCAGCTCTAAAAGAGTGGTCATTTAGTATGTCGTCTAATTTTTGACATTTCTTGCAACTTTTTGTATATTTTTGGCGAGTTGGTTAGTCTATGCTGTTTCTCTAGAGTAGCTATCTCATTTTGTAGTGTCTGTAGTGTGACCTGTGATTCACATTTTAATTTTTACTTTAGTTGAAGTAGGAAACCTCTTAGCACTGATTTATGAGCTAACCAAATCTGAATCGAGTCAGTGATAATATTCCAGAATTTCATCATCTGTTTGAAGATATGGTCTTTGTGTATAGGATTTTTCATGAGTCTGGGGTCATACGTCCAACTTCTTGCATTATTTGGGGGGATAAGCCCTGATAATTTAGCCACTATTATGGAATGATCTGACCACACACAAGAATAAATGGAAGAAGAATTTGGCTCAGAAATATGTAATCTACCTTAAAGTATTTATGGTGTGCTGTCAAAAAGAAGGTGTGGTCTGAGGTAACGCTGTAGAGTGCTTTCCAGGAGTCTAGTACATTATGTCCTTTCAGAGTGATGGAGATAGATTTGATTTTTCTATTGTTTCTATGTTGTGACTGTGTGAGTCAGGGTTGTGTTTGGGAGGTTTGTGTATAAAGGGAGACATTGAAATCCCCTGCTAGAAATATTCTAGCCGAGTTCCAATTTG
Organism: Bombina bombina; assembly: GCF_027579735.1. Taxonomy (NCBI): domain Eukaryota; kingdom Metazoa; phylum Chordata; class Amphibia; order Anura; family Bombinatoridae; genus Bombina; species Bombina bombina. The sequence continues at coordinate 708,028,983 of NC_069501.1, read as the reverse complement.
TGAGAAGATGGGAAATTTTATTAATGAACTGGTCCTGCTTTTCGTTAGGAGTGTAAATATTACAGAAAATAATTTCCATTTCATTTATGTGGCCATTAATAATTAGATATCTACCTTCTTTATCAATTATAGATTCTGTCTGAATGAAGTTTAGAGATGTGTGGAAAAGAATGGATACCCCTCTCTTATTTTTGTCTGTAGTAGAATGAAAGTGTATAGGATATTGTTTTGACCAGTATTTAGGGACATGGTTTGACTCAAAGTGCACACAGGAAACAAAGATTTGTGTCAACTGAGACTTAAGCTGTAACCAGATTAGCCAACCTCCTAACTACACTTCTCACAAAATGTGCAGTTCAGAAAGGGAGCTCAGATACCTTACAAAGATTGGAGGTGGCACCTAAGGCTGTCTGGCAATATATGGATTATTGTTAATACAATCTGAAATTAATATAAAAAAACTCCAATTCAATATAAACTCGAATTAATAAAAAATAAATAAAAAAAAATTACACTAATGCAAATTGCTATAGGTGTGACAATTATTTAAAAGTTTATTAACGCATAAAAATACTTAAAAATACAGTTCTATTTGATCATTTCCTATTTTATAAGAAATAGTGAAGGTTATCCCTTTTATTAGGTCTTATTAACTCAATGACACCGGAGTCTGACTAGCTAGAATTTCAATCCAGAATACGCTAAACCTTCTTTAATCAGTCCCACAGTAAAATATAACATAAAATTCTAATGCATAACAGTACTAAGGAAAGTGTTTGTGATTAATAAGCTCAAAATATATAATTGCGTGTCACTCAATCTTCTCTTATTCACAGTTTTAAATAAGGCTAACAAGTGCACCTTAGTTACGTTACGTTGCCTAGGAGACTTGGAGATATGGAGTGTTTACTCAATAAAATGATCAGGCACAGTCTGTTGCAAATAGTGTTATGTAAACAGTCATTGGTAAAACTCAGACAACTGATCCCAAAAGCTGATGACGTCCCTTATGTGCTCGTTTACCTTTTGGACCATTCACTTTCTTTCAAGAATTTTCTTGAGTCAGGTTACAAGTGGTTAGTCTTTTACGTGTGATAACACACTTACCCAGTGTCTCGGCGATGGGGGCGGTCTCTCTTTTGATCCACTTGCCTGGGTCCAACCGGGCTTGGTGTTTAATCTTGTTTGTCAAACTTGTAAATGCTTTCATTAAAATCTTCTTAGTGTGCACACTTCGAGTCTTCCATCAAATGCAAAATCAATACTCCTACCGTCTTCCAAGCGTTTTCACCAACGGGTTCACTGTCAAGCTGGCGTGTCGGTCCTGGGAGTTAGCAGCTGTTATCACTCTGCTGTCTGTATATTTCTCAAAAAGCCGGGTAATGACCATTATTAATTCGAGTTTATATTGAATTGACTCAAAGTGCGTTTACTGTAAGAAAATAACGTTTGCACCTAATCGCATATATTAGGATAAGGCTTTCCTACATTTTGTATCTGAATTAAGGCCTCTTGCATTATGAGAGAGTAAAATTATATGAGTTGGCGCCATTAATATGTAACAAATAGGGGGGTATTCTTATGTGTTGTTAGGATTAATGTTGATATGTAGTGTAGTCTGAAAAGCTCACCAGTCTCTAATAACAAATCCGGCCTCTGAAAGTGTTCTTTTGTCCGTTGATTCACCAGGTGTGCCTTTGATCCACCAGGAGAAGGCATAAGGAGAGTAAAAAGTTATACAAGTAGAATAAAGATCTGTAGGGTAGAGAGAATAAAAACTAAAAAATAACTTAAAAATAAGAAATACAAAATAATAAAAAGTATGTTTAGGTTCTTGAGGTAACATTAACTAAAACTAAAACCGGGGGAACCTGAGGAACAGAGGAGTTGCCAACTCCATATTTAATACCTAGGAGATACAGTGGGGCAAAAAAGTATTTAGTCAGCCACCAATTATGCAAGTTCTCCCACTTAAGAAGATGAGAGAGGCCTGTAATTTTCATCATAGGTATACCTCAACTATGAGAGACAAAATTTGGAAACAAATCCAGACAATCACATTGTCTGATTTGGAAAGAATTTATTTGCATATTATGGTGGACAATAAGTATTTGGTCACATACAAACAAGCACAATTTCTGGCTCTCACAGACCTGTATCTTCTTCTTTAAGAAGCTCCTCTGTCCTCCACTCATTACCTGTATTAATGGCACCTGTTTGAACTTGTTATCAGTATAAAAGACACCTGTCCACAACCTCAAACAGTCACACTCCAAACTCCACTATGGTGAAGACCAAAGAGCTGTCGAAGGACACCAGAAACAAAATTGTAGACCTGCACCAGGCTGGTAAGACTGAATCTGCAATAGGCAAGCAGCTTGGTGTGAAGAAATCAACTGTGGGAGCAATATTTGAAGATAGAAGACATACAAGACCACTGATAATCTCCCTCGATCTGGGGCTCCACGCAAGATCTCACCCGTGGGGTCAAAATGATCCCAAGAACGGTGAGCAAACATCCCAGAACCACCACTAGTGAATGACCTGAAGAGAGCTGGGTCCCACGTAACAAAGGCTACCATCAGTAACACACTACGCTGCCAGGGACTCAGATCCTGCAGTGCCAGACGTGTCCCCCTGCTTAAGCCAGTACATGTCTGGGTCCATCTGAAGTATGCTAGTGAGCATTTGGATGATCCAGAAGCGGATTGGGAGAATGTCATATGGTCAGATGAAACCAAAGTAGAACAGTTTGGTAGAAACACAACTCGTGTTTGGAGGAGAGAGAATGCTGAGTTGCAATCAAAGAACACCATACCTACTGTGAAGCATGGGGGTGGCAACATCATGCTTTGGGGCTGTTTCTCTGCAAAGGGAACAGGACAACTGATCCGTGTACATGAAAGAATGAATGGGGCCATGTATCGTGAGATTTTCAGTGCAAACCTCCTTCCATCAGCAAGGGCATTGAAGATGAAATGTGGCTGGGTCTTTCAGCATGACAATGATCCCAAACACACCGCCCGGGCAACAAAGGAGTGGCTTCATAAGAAGCATTTCAAGGCCCTGGAGTGGCCTAGCCAGTCTCCAGATCTCAACCCAATAGAAAACCTTTGGATGGAGTTGAAAGTCTGTGTTGCTCAGCAACAGCCCCAAAACATCACTGCTCTAGAGGAGATCTGCATGCAGGAATGGGCCAACATACCAGCAACAGTGTGTGACAACCTTGTGAAGACTTACAGAAAACGTTTGACCTCTGTCATTGCCAACAAAGGATATATAACATATTGATAGTAATAGTATTGAGATGAACTTTTGATATTGACCAAATACTTCTTTTCCACCATAATTTGCAAATACATTCTTTCCAAATCAGACAATGTGATTGTCTGGATTTGTTTCCACATTTTGTATCTCATAGTTGAGGTATACCTATGATGAAAATTACAGGTCTCTCTCAAGTGGGAGAACTTGCACAATTGGTGGCTGACTAAATCCTTTTTTGCCCCACTGTAAAGGGAAGTGGAACAAAATGCCCTTACTGATGATTAGAATTTACTAATATCTACTTACTCCTCTCTACATAAACAGGTATAACTTGCATGAACTTTAAAAATACAACATTTAAATACAACTTCTACATCGTGGGAAAAAGAGAGAAAACTGTGATAAACTTAACTTGAATGTAAAGTTTCATCAAGTAGTGCCCGGTTTTTAAAAATACTATTAAAACAGGGACACTTTCATTGATGAAACTTTACATTGGACCATATTTGTAGAAATACTTACCTCTTCGCCTGTCTTGAAAGCCGGATCGTTGATGATGTCGCTTCCCCTACCCGTCGCAAGCCTCTTCCTACGTCAGAAATGACTATTCCGGCCTTCCTCTAATCATGGCGTTGCTTTAGGCAACGCTTCCTCCGGGGGGAAGCCGTGATTGGAGGATGCTGGAATCATCATTGCTGACGTAGGAAAAGGCTTGCAACGTGCTGGCGAAGCTGGAGCGGCTTTCAAGACGAAGAGGTAAGTATTTCTACAAATATGGTGCAATGTAAAGTTTCGTCAATGAAAGTGACCCTGTTTTTATAGTATTTTTAAAAACTGGGTACTACTTTATGAAACTTTACATTCACTTTAAACATTCAATTTCTTGAGTGGGTTCCTTCACTCGACCCATTTGCCTTTGAAGTAGTCTGTGGTCGCTGTAGGTATAGGGTGAGTAAAAAGAGAAGGGAAAAAAAGATAGATTCACAGTTCTTTAATCTTAGTCCTTCATTTGTTCTTTTGTTGCCTCCTCAGGACTTTGGCCCACTGTGACTTCTGAGATTTGAGGTTTACAGGGTGAGGTTGTGAGGTCTCCTCCATTTGTGGGTTCTCCAGCATATTAGGCGTTTCCATATCCAGAGCGTCGCATAATGTCTGGTATCCCATTAATGAAAGTGCCCCTCTTTTTATAGTATTTTTAAAAACTGGGTACTATTTTATGAAACTTTACATTCACTTTAAACATTCAATTTCTTGAGTGGGTTCCTTCACTCGACCCATTTGCCTTTGAAGTAGTCTGTGGTCGCTGTAGGTATAGGGTGAGTAAAAAGAGAAGGGAAAAAAAGATAGATTCACAGTTCTTTAATCTTAGTCCTTCATTTGTTCTTTTGTTGCCTCCTCAGGACTTTGGCCCACTGTGACTTCTGAGATTTGAGGTTTACAGGGTGAGGTTGTGAGGTCTCCTCCATTTGAGGGTTCTCCAGCATATTAGGCGTTTCCATATCCAGAGCTTCGCATAATGTCTGGTATCCCATTAATGAAAGTGCCCCTCTTTTTATAGTATTTTTAAAAACTGGGTACTATTTTATGAAACTTTACATTCACTTTAAACATTCAATTTCTTGAGTGGGTTCCTTCACTCGACCCATTTGCCTTTGAAGTAGTCTGTGGTCGCTGTAGGTATAGGGTGAGTAAAAAGAGAAGGGGAAAAAAGATAGATTCACAGTTCTTTAATCTTAGTCCTTCATTTGTTCTTTTGTCGCCTCCTCAGGACTTTGGCCCACTGTGACTTCTGAGATTTGAGGTTTACAGGGTAAGGTTGTGAGGTCTCCTCCATTTGTGGGTTCTCCAGCATATTAGGCGTTTCCAAATTCAGAGCTCCGCATAATGTCTGGTATCCCATTAATGTCTCTAAGTGTGAGGATTTTATTGTCCTTAGAGATATGTAGAGCAAAGGGTTAACCCCATCTGTACTGGATTCCGTGTTTTCAAAAAAGAGATGTGAGAGGACGTAGAGACCCCCTCCTTTGGAGTGTCCTTGTGCTCAGGTCCTGATAGAAGTGGACTACATTTCCTTAAAACTTGAAGCTTGGTTATTTGGCTGCCTCTCTTAGGAATCTCAGGAATGCCACTATAACATCTCGAGGTGGATTGTCTGCTTTGGGTTTGGGTTTCAGAGCTCTGTGTGCCCTCTCGATCTCAATTACTGTTGACTGATCCACCCCAGTTATTGAACAAAACAATAGATGTAAGTATGCTGGTAATTCCTCTGTCGTGACCGATTCAAGAATTCCTTTAAGACGTATGTTACTTCGCCGACTTCTATTTTCCATGTCTTTGATCTTGTCTAACAAATCAGACACCACTTGCTGTTGCTGGCAGACTTGTAGGACTGTCATCGCAACACCCTCCACTAAGTTGTCTCCGTTTTCTTCCAAAGATTCCACTCTGGAACCTAGATCCGTGATTTATTTTTTGATATCATTTAAACTTGCCGTCATAGAATTGTGCATCAAATCCATTTTTTCCCAAAGTTTGTCGAAGCTATTAGTGATAACTTGTTTACAAACAAATAAGTTTAGGTCAGCTTTAGTTAGCGGAGTGGAGTCTACAGAGGAATATTGTGGGGCAGATGCTAGTATATTTGTAATCCATCTCTTTGTTAGTATCTGAGGTTTTGTCACCCTGAGAAAGTTTGAAATATGAGTTTACAGAGGCTGATTTCCCAGGTTTATCTGGTTTATTTAGTTTCTTAGAGGCCATTTTGTTGTTCTACAGGAAAACACAAGAAAAAGTGCCAAGGAATATAGTTATTTCACAGTTAGGATTGATCCAATATTTGTAAAATAAATTATTTTGGTATTTCAGGTTGTGCTTTCACAAACGGTCAGCAGGTGGAGTTGTTATATAGGGAGAAAGTTATCACAGTGAGGAAAGCCTGATTTTCACCAGTAGTATAGAATTGTGTTTTAGCTTGGAAGGCAATAAAGTTTCCCAGTCAAAGAGACCCTTCTTGTAAAAAGTAGATATGAGGGTAGGAGTATTATTTTATAAGCACCACATATAATGTAGAAATAAAGATCACTTAAGTAGATCCTTTAATATACCAATTCTATATCTTCAGATATGACTGTGTGCTAAGTATCCAATTTCCTATATATGCCACATGGTGGGACTTTATCTGGTGTTTCACCCTTTTGTTTAGAAAAATATTTTAGTTAGCATGTACTGCGCTGGCCAAAAAATATACATATCAAACCCTTCTAAAAACACACCTTCCTCCAAAGTGTGTTATATAATTAGAGAACCAATTGAATTTAGTATTTAGAGGGCGCTAGGAGAAGCTAAAGATATCTTAATATGCAACCTTAGGCCTAGATTTGGAGTTCGGCGGTAAAAGGGCTGCTAACGCTCCGCGGGCTTTTTTCTGGCCGCACCATAAATTTAACTCTGGTATCGAGAGTTTAATCAAATGCTGCGTTAGGCTCCAAAAAAGGAGCGTAGAGCATTTTTACCGCAAATGCAACTCTCGATACCAGAGTTGCTTACGGACGCGGCCGGCCTCAAAAACGTGCTCGTGCACGATTCTCCCATAGGAAACAATGGGGCTGTTTGAGCTGAAAAAAAACCTAACACCTGCAAAAAAGCAGCGTTCAGCTCCTAACGCAGCCCCATTGTTTCCTATGGGGAAACACTTCCTACGTCTGCACCTAACACCCTAACATGTACCCCGAGTCTAAACACCCCTAACCTTACACTTATTAACCCCTAATCTGCCGCCCCCGCTATCGCTGACCCCTGCATATTTTTTTAAACCCCTAATCTGCCGCTCCGTAAACCGCCGCAACCTACGTTATCCCTATGTACCCCTAATCTGCTGCCCTAACATCGCCGACCCCTATATTATATTTATTAACCCCTAATCTGCCCCCCTCAACGTCGCCGACACCTGCCTACACTTATTAACCCCTAATCTGCCGAGCGGACCTGAGCGCTACTATAATAAAGTTATTAACCCCTAATCCACCTCACTAACCCTATCATAAATAGTATTAACCCCTAATCTGCCCTCCCTAACATCGCCGACACCTAACTTCAATTATTAACCCCTAATCTGCCGACCGGAGCTCACCGCTATTCTAATAAATGTATTAACCCCTAAAGCTAAGTCTAACCCTAACACTAACACCCCCCTAAGTTAAATATAATTTTTATCTAACGAAATAAATTAACTCTTATTAAATAAATGATTCCTATTTAAAGCTAAATACTTACCTGTAAAATACATCCTAATATAGCTACAATATAAATTATAATTATATTATAGCTATTTTAGGATTAATATTTATTTTACAGGTAACTTTGTAATTATTTTAACCAGGTACAATAGCTATTAAATAGTAAAGAACTATTTAATAGTTACCTAGTTAAAATAATAACAAAATTACCTGTAAAATAAGTCCTAACCTAAGATATAATTAAACCTAACACTACCCTATCAATAAATTAATTAAATAAACTACCTACAATTACCTACAATTAACCTAACACTACACTATCAATAAATTAATTAAATACAATTCCTACAAATAAATACAATTAAATAAACTAGCTAAAGTACAAAAAATAAAAAAGATCTAAGTTACAGAAAATAAAAAAATATTTACAAACATAATAAAAATATTACAACAATTTTAAACTAATTACACCTACTCTAAGCCCCCTAATAAAATAACAAAGCCCCCCAAAATAAAAAATTCCCTACCCTATTCTAAATTAAAAAAAGTTACAAGCTCTTTTACCTTACCAGCCCTGAACAGGGCCCTTTGCGGGGCATGCCCCAAGAATTTCAGCTCTTTTGCCTGTAAAAGAATAAATACAATACCCCCCCCCCAACATTACAACCCACCACCCACATACCCCTAATCTAACCCAAACCCCCCTTAAATAAACCTAACACTAAGCCCCTGAAGATCTTCCTACCTTGTCTTCACCATACCAGGTTCACCGATCCGTCCTGAAGAGCTCCTCCGATGTCCTGATCCAAGCCCAAGCGGGGGCTGAAGAGGTCCATGATCCGGTCAAAGTCTTCATCCAAGCGGGGCAGAAGAGGATCTTCCATCCGATTGAAGTCATCATCCAGGCGGCATCTTCGATCTTCTTCCATCCGGAGCGAAGCGGCAGGATCCTGAAGACATCCAGCGCGGAACATCCATCCGGACCGACGACTGAACGACGAATGACTGTTCCTTTAAGGGACGTCATCCAAGATGGCATCCCTCGAATTCCGATTGGCTGATAGGATTCTATCAGCCAATCGGAATTAAGGTAGGAATTTTCTGATTGGCTGATGGAATCAGCCAATCAGAATCTAGTTCAATCCGATTGGCCGATCCAATCAGCCAATCAGATTGAGCTCGCATTCTATTGGCTGATCGGAACAGCCAATAGAATGCGAGCTCAATCTGATTGGCTGATTGGATCAGCCAATCGGATTGAACTTGATTCTGATTGGCTGATTCCATCAGCCAATCAGAAAATTCCTACCTTAATTCCGATTGGCTGATAGAATCCTATCAGCCAATCGGAATTCGAGGGACGCCATCTTGGATGACGTCCCTTAAAGGAACAGTCATTCGTCGTTCAGTCGTCGGTCCGGATGGATGTTCCGCGCTGGATGTCTTCAGGATCCTGCCGCTTCGCTCCGGATGGAAGAAGATCGAAGATGCCGCCTGGATGATGACTTCAATCGGATGGAAGATCCTCTTCTGCCCCGCTTGGATGAAGACTTTGACCGGATCATGGACCTCTTCAGCCCCCGCTTGGGCTTGTATCAGGACATCGGAGGAGCTCTTCAGGACGGATCGGTGAACCTGGTATGGTGAAGACAAGGTAGGAAGATCTTCAGGGGCTTAGTGTTAGGTTTATTTAAGGGGGGTTTGGGTTAGATTAGGGGTATGTGGGTGGTGGGTTGTAATGTTGGGGGGGGGGTATTGTATTTATTCTTTTACAGGCAAAAGAGCTGAAATTCTTGGGGCATGCCCCGCAAAGGGCCCTGTTCAGGGCTGGTAAGGTAAAAGAGCTTGTAACTTTTTTAATTTAGAATAGGGTAGGGAATTTTTTATTTTGGGGGCTTTGTTATTTTATTAGGGGGCTTAGAGTAGGTGTAATTAGTTTAAAATTGTTGTAATATTTTTATTATGTTTGTAAATATTTTTTTATTTTCTGTAACTTAGATCTTTTTTATTTTTTGTACTTTAGCTAGTTTATTTAATTGTATTTATTTGTAGGAATTGTGTTTAATTAATTTATTGATAGTGTAGTGTTAGGTTAATTGTAGGTAATTGTAGGTAGTTTATTTAATTATTTTATTGATAGGGTAGTGTTAGGTTTAATTATATCTTAGGTTAGGACTTATTTTACAGGTAATTTTGTTATTATTTTAACTAGGTAACTATTAAATAGTTCTTAACTATTTAATAGCTATTGTACCTGGTTAAAATAATTACAAAGTTACCTGTAAAATAAATATTAATCCTAAAATAGCTATAATATAATTATAATTTATATTGTAGCTATATTAGGATGTATTTTACAGGTAAGTATTTAGCTTTAAATAGGAATCATTTATTTAATAAGAGATAATTTATTTTGTTAGATAAAAATTATATTTAACTTAGGGGGGTGTTAGTGTTAGGGTTAGACTTAGCTTTAGGGGTTAATACATTTATTAGAATAGCGGTGAGCTCCGGTCGGCAGATTAGGGGTAAATAATTGAAGTTAGGTGTCGGCGATGTTAGGGAGGGCAGATTAGGGGTTAATACTATTTATGATAGGGTTAGTGAGGCGGATTAGGGGTTAATAACTTTATTATAGTAGCGCTCAGGTCCGCTCGGCAGATTAGGGGTTAATAAGTGTAGGCAGGTGTCGGCGACGTTGAGGGGGGCAGATTAGGGGTTAATAAATATAATATAGGGGTCGGCGATGTTAGGGGTAGCAGATTAGGGGTACATAGGGATAACGTAGGTGGCGGCGATTTGCGGTCGGAAGATTAGGGGTTAATTATTTTAAGTAGCTTGCGGCGACGTTGTGGGGGGCAAGTTAGGGGTTAAGAAATATAATATAGGGGTCGGCGGGGTTAGGGGCAGCAGATTAGGGGTACATAAGTATAACGTAGGTGGCGGTCGGCAGATTAGGGGTTAAAAACTTTAATCGAGTGGCGGCGATGTGGGGGGAGCTCGGTTTAGGGGTACATAGGTAGTTTATGGGTGTTAGTGTACTTTAGGGTACAGTAGTTAAGAGCTTTATAAACCGGCGTTAGCCAGAAAGCTCTTAACTCCTGCTATTTTCAGGCGGCTGGAATCTTGTCGTTAGAGCTCTAACGCTCACTTCAGAAACGACTCTAAATACCAGCGTTAGAAAGATCCCATTGAAAAGATAGGCTACGCAAATGGCGTAGGGGGATCTGCGGTATGGAAAAGTCGCGGCTGTAAAGTGAGCGTTAGACCCTTTAATCACTGACTCCAAATACCAGCGGGCGGCCAAAACCAGCGTTAGGAGCCTCTAACGCTGGTTTTGACGGCTACCGCCGAACTCCAAATCTAGGCCTTAGATAGGTGTTAAAGGTACATTGATGACCTTCTATTGATTTGGAAAGGTCCTGAGACACAATTGGTAAAGCTATTTAATGATATGAATAATAATAACAAAGGACTGATATTCACTTACAGTTATAGTAGATCAATGATACCATTCCTAGATTTAGTTCTAATGATAGATAATAAGATAGAGACAAAAACCCACTTTAAGGATGTTGATTCCAACAATGATATCCATGCAGAAAGTTGCCATCTTAGCAGATGGAAAGAGAACATACCTTTGGGACAATGTATAAGAATAAGAAAAAATTGCTCAAGGATAGAGGATTTTGAAGATCAAGCCCTTACTCTTATAGAAAAGTTTAGCTTTAGGGGCTATAGAGAAGATGTAATAAATAAAGCAGTCTTGAAAACAAAGTTAATTGACAGAAAAAAACTCATTGTATACAAAGACAAAGAGCAAGTCTCTATAGACAATAAGAAAGCCAAAGAAATCAATATTCCATTTATAACAGACTATAGTGCAGATCAAGAAAATAGTTAGAAAACACTGGCATTTACTTAAAGCAGACCCACTCTTAGGAGATCTACTATCCCCAAAACCGAAATTTGTATTAAGAAGAGCACAACATTTAAAATCCATTTTAGCCCCTAGCGATTTTAGACAAAACAAAAATAAAAAATCACAAAAAGATTTAGATCTAAAAGGTAATAAAGTCACGGGATTTTACCCATGTTATACATGCAGAGAATGTCACCATAGTACAAAAAAGAAGATTATCACCATCACCAACACTAATGAAGAATTTAATATTAAAGATTTGATTAGATGTACACATAAAAACATTATCTATGCATTACAATGCACATGTATTTGATATACAGTATATAGGTGAAACGAAAAGAATATTAAGGGGTAGAATTAGGGAACACTTATGTTGCATAGATAGCAAGATAGATAAAACACATTTATATAAACACTTTCTAGATGTACACAAAGGGAGAAGTAATGACCTAAAATACTGAGGAATATGTAAGATTAAAGAAAGTTGGAGAGGGGGAGACATCAAGAAAAAACTGCTTATTAAGAAACTTATTTACAGATTTGACACACTGTATCCTAGAGGTTTAAATTCTGAACTTGATTTATCACCATTTCTCTTTGAATAAAATATAAGATCACAGCACTAAAGTTGACTGTAGACGAGTGTAAGACCAATAGATCTAGATAAAAAAAAAAACTGGATATATAAATATGCTCAAGTGTGGAACAAACTTTATAACTAATTTATCAAAATAATTTCAAAGGGAACACAATATTTAGCCATATGAAATTTTCTTTATTTCTTATACCTAATACCATATTCTAATATCATTTTTTAGAAGATAGGAATATGAACATCTGGATATCTAGATATGCTCAAATACTGAGACAAATATTAAAATAAGAGAATATAATTACTATAAAAGTTGTATTATTATACTTTTCTCTTCCTAGCCCTACTAAGTTAAAGCTATGAGAATATATTATAAAATATTATGATATAAAATATGATACCAGCCTATAATATGCAAGTGGATATAACTATATAACTATTACTAATGAATAACCTGAATGTCTATTATAAAAACATACCACCTTAAATGGTCTAAAGAAACCGGAAGCATACCACCTTAATCAATTGCTATTAATGTCTTAGCCAATAGGGCCAATTGAGGTCCTTTAAAAGGGTGCCCATTCATGCCTGTAATCTATGTTGATAAAGCCCATCATAGGGTGAAACATGTTGATGGTATACAGGCTGAACATTTCTGACTACTAACACACAGGCACAAATCTACGGATAACTTCTGATCCAGTGTCTAATCTTTGGAAATTGTGGAACATTTAAAAATAACCCGGGTTATAATATATGCTTTATACAACACTACTTGCATGCTATCAGCACTAAGTGCAAGGAGACTTTGTGTTGCAATCTTTTAAGGTTGCTATTACTTTTGGAAAAGTTCTTTTGTATCCAATCCAGCCCTTAACCAGAACTGCTACATAGTTGATCAGAGCTGTGACGTAAGGTAAAGTCATGCGATCACCACAGAGGAGCCACACAACATGCCAAACACACGCTTGAAAAACTGCGGTAAGAAACAAGAGCTAGGAGCATAGCTCAAGCAGGTAAAATAAAACTGCTGATACAAAGTGTCACTTACCTGTGGAACAGTTCACTTACAATCTTGAGAATAATATGTTTGCAATAGTAATGTATGCTACCACATTCTGAAGTGGGAAACTCGCTATAAGAGACTTGCAATAAGAGACATTGCTTTTACTTGGCATTTCAAAGTGGCGCCATAAGTTTGTTTATGTCCTGCAATACAAACTTCTAACAGTACGTCTTAAAGATATATTTAATCAACATGACAATGCTCCAATGGCATCCACAGTTACCAGATTGTAATCCAATAGAGCACCTTTGGGATGTGGTGGAACGGGAGATTCGCATCATGGATGTGCAGTAAACAAATCTGCAGCAACTGCGTGATGCTATCACGTCAATATGAACCAAAATCTCTGAGGAATGTTTCCAACACCTTGTTGAATCTATGCCACAAAGAAATAAGGTAGTTCTGAAGGCAAAAGGAGGTCCAACCCGGGAAGTAGCAAGTTATACCTAATAAAGTGGCCGGTGAGTGTATAATTTGTATAATATAAAAAAATTTTGGTGTACAATTTGCGTTTGATTTTTCAATACATGCATAGGTTCTTGCAATACTCAACATGAAGGATTACTTATGATGCATAATGGTGACAGCTACTGATGACTGTGCAAAGCTAGTATATGTGTACGGCTGATGGATGCAAATGCTTTTATAGTCTGCTGATGATGATGGGTGCAGCTAATGGAAGCTGCTACTGATACAGGGGCATAAGTATACCTCTCTGGGCACTAGGGCAAAGGCTGTAATGGGGCAACCCATTTGAACAGCACCTTTTCTTGCCCTTTGCAAAGCTGAATCAGCGGCCACATAGGAGAAAGAGGAACTGCTTCTCTGTGGGTCATCCTTTCTTCTCTGTTAGTCTTACACCAGAGTATATGCACTTGCACAGCCCTCCTGTAGAAATAAGGAGGCAGTTTTTTTTCTGTAAAGCAACACTGTTGAGGCCATCTTGGAAACCCTGCCACCATATTGTAAAGGCAAATCCAGGGGTGGGACTATTATTGGTGCAGCAGGAGCAGTGGCACCAGGGCCCAAGTGCTTGGGGGACCCATAGCAGCCAGTCTATAGATAGTCATGTGCAGAATTTGTACAATCCTAATACAAGGTAGCCTTTTTTTTTTTATTATTATTATTTTTATCAATAGTACATGAAACATATGAGGGCATCAATGGCAAAACATTGCACCAGTGTGTCCAAATACAGAAAATAACTAACGTTCCACCACATCAATATTACAATTAGGGTATTCAGTCTTTCTTTATATTCAACGTCATGGGCGCCAGTCCTTCGTATGACGAGTGCGTAAAATTGTTCGAGCTTCGTTCCATACTATTTAAATATTTAACATTAACAAGATAGAATAACTTTAACCTGGAAAGAAAAATAAGAATCCTAAACATTTAAACTTTAATAATATTCCTCAAATTCTAGTTCAAGTCTAGTAAAGGTGATACCTCATAACAGGGGGTAGTTGTTATAAAATGTTGAGACGGTCTGGCACTCTCTGGTTTTATGTTGATAGTCTTGTATATTAAAGGGATTTTCTGAACGCCTCTAATAGTGTTGTTATCTGTATCGTGGGTCTCTTGACCGCTAAGGATGGGGAGCCTGTGATGTATTTGTGGTGGGCAGTGTGGGTGGTCTCGAAAGGGAATCCTGCCACAAGAACTTTGCATTCAGAATTGTATCTGTTTGATTACGGCGTAGGTAGCCATATTTTTCTAAAGAAAATTGTTCCTCTACCTCCTCCAGCCACATAGCTCCAGTAAGAGTCAGAGGCCTCTTGCAGTGACGGGCTATTAGTCTCCTCGCACTGTTAAGGCCTATTTGTAAGATCAACAATTTAAGGCGACATGTCAATTTAGACAGGTTGTTCAGTAGTGCTATGCTGGGGGTTAAAACAAAGTCAGCTGCTATACACTGTTTAAAATATAAGTTTATTATTTCCCATAGTGGGCATACTCTGGGGCAGTGCCACCACATGTGTAACAGGTTACCATGTTCTCCACACTCCCGCCAACATAAGCTGGATGTGTTTGGATACATACTAGATAACCTTGACGGGGTTAGGTACCACCGAAGAAGAATTTTAAAATTTAACTCTAAGATCTCGGGAGAAGTTGATGACTTTTTAACTGATCTGAAAATTGTGTTCCAATTATCTGTTTCTATGTTATCAGTTAACTCTAGGCTCCATTTAGCTGTATATGTCGGTAAGGTGCCTGTAGGAGTGTTAATGAGTAGTTTACATGATGTAGAAAGTGCTCCCCTTGGTATAATGCCAGTGTAACACATTTGTTCGAATGTGGTTAGTTGTCTCAACAGATCTGATTTAAATGGAGAGGTGTGTATGTAGTGATGCAACTGGGCATATTTTAGTAACTTTGTAAATCTACCATCTGCTATATTAGCCAGTCTGTCCCTCTCTAGAAGTTTGCCCGCTTCTATGAAGTTAAATAGTGGAATTGTGTAGTCCCATTCAGTTAATCTTTTGAACCCTTTATCTAAGCCACCCACCATTTCAATGTTTAACGCAATCGGGAATAGGGGGGACCTATAAGTAGAAATGTGCGGTCTGGAAGCAACAATATGATCCCAATTTTTAAATAGCTGTTTGTGGATTTTGAGTTGTCGGCATTGAGGGGGTCTGAGGTCCTTTGATACCCAGCAAAGGGCATGTACTAAAGGTGCTTTTAAGAATGTGTTTTATGCCAATCTAAGATCCTTTGCAGTGTCACTGCCTGATAATATTCCTCAATCTTAGGCAAGCCTAGTCCCCCATTTATGGTTGTTCTATACATAGTGTTCCTATTAATTTGTGGTCTGCACTTACTCCATACACTCCATACTACTATTTTGTAATGGTCAGACAGTCTGTATTTGATGCCCCTTTAATTATTAATCCCGTTTTTAGGATCAGCTCTTAAACTTTTACTGTGACACTTAGCTCCGTAGCCGACAGCCCCTACTCACTACTACCTGCAAGATCGCTGTGTGCGTTCTGGAATCAGTTCAAGTCCGATCCCTCTCGCTATTTCTCTTCCACTCCGGGGCCCGATCCGATATGCAGAGTCACCTGCAGAAGCCGGTAACGCCAAATTTTGCGCTGGTTTGGTATCTAATATATGGCGTAACATAGCAGTTACGCTTGTATATTTCCCCATCAGCTGTAGTTTTTTGGCCCATAGAGTGATATACCAAACCCGCGCAGTTTGGTATCCAATATACAGCGTAAGGACTTACGTGGTGAAAATGAAGAAATCTTACTCCATTTTCACCTCGCCACAAATTGCAGGCGTAGTAAGCCTTACGCTGAGTATTGGAGCCCCGTAACTCCCTAAACCGCCTGCAAAATAAAAACCTAACGCATGCGCAATGTCTATCTACCTGTCAACCGCAATCCCCCGCCGCAATCCTTAATAAAGTGTTTAACCCCTAAACCGCCGCTCCCGGACCCCGCCGCCACCTATGTTATATGTATTAACCCCTAATCTAATCCCCCTACACCGCCGCCACCTATATTAAATTTATTAACCCCTAATCTAATCCCCCTACACCGCCGCCACCTATTTTAAATATATATACCCCTAATATGATCCCTACACCGCCGCCACCTATTTTAAATATATATACCCCTAATATGATCCACATACACTGCCACCACCTATATTAAATTTATTAACCCCTAATCTGAGCCCCCTACACCGCCGCCACCTATATTAACTATATTACCCCCTAAACCTAAGTCTAACCCTAACACCCCCTAACTTAATTATTATTGAAATAAATCTAAATAATATTAATATTATTAACTAAATTATTCCTATTTAAAACTAAATACTTACCTATAAAATAAACCCTAAGATAGCTACAATATAATTAATAATTACATTGTAGCTATTTTAGGATTTATATTTATTTTACAGGTAACTTTGTATTTATTTTAACTAGATACAATAGCTATTAAATAGTTAAGAACTATATAATAGCTACCTAGTTAAAATAATTACTTGTAAAATAAATCCTAACCTAAGTTACAAATACACCTACACTATCAATAAATTAATTAAATAAACTACAATTATCTAAATTAAAATACAATTAAATACACTAAACTATATTACAAAAAAAACAAACACTAAATTACAAAAAATCAAAAAGATTACAAGATTTTTAAGCTAATTGCACCTAATTTAAGCCCCCTAATAAAATAAAAAAGCCCCCCAAAATAATAAAATGTCCCTACCCTAAACTAAATTACAAAAGTAATCAGCTCTATTACCAGCCATTAAAAGGGCCTTTTGTGGGGCATTGTCCCAAAGTAATCAGCTCTTTTACCTGTAAAAAAAACAGCCCCCCCATTACAACCCACCACCCACACACCCCTACTCTAAAACCCACCCGATCCCCCCTTAAAAAAGTCTAACACCCAAGTGCTCCTTACCTGTCCTGAAGACCGGCGGAGAAGGTCCTGTTCCAGGCCTTCAGCTCTGCGGTCATCGGTCTTAAACTTCTCCGCTCTGCGCCGGCTGGTTCCTGGAAGAAGAAGAGGTCGCCGCCTTGAAGAAGACTTCACCGCCTGGAACAGGACCTTCTCCGCCGGTCTTCAGGACAGGTAAGGAGCACTTGGGTGTTAGACTTAGGTTTTTTTAAGGGAGGATCGGGTGGGTTTTAGAGTAGGGGTGTGTGGGTGGTGGGTTGTAATGGGGGGGTTGTTCTTTTTTTTACAGGTAAAAGAGCTGATTACTTTGAGGCAATGCCCCACAAAAGGCCCTTTTAAGGGCTGGTAATAGAGCTGTTTACTTTTGTAAATTAGTTTAGGGTTGGGATATTTTATTATTTTGGGGGGATTTTTATTTTATTAGGGGGCTTAGATTAGGTGTAATTAGCTTAAAAATCTTGTAATCTTTTTTTATTTTTTGTAATTTAGTGTTTGTTTGTTTTTGTAATATAGTTTAGCGTATTTAATTGTATTTTAGTTTAGATAGTTGTAGTTTATTTAATTAATTTATTGATAGTGTAGGTGTATTTGTAACTTAGGTTAGGATTTATTTTACAGATAATTTTGTAATTATTTTAACTAGGTAGCTATTAAATAGCTGACATTTGCAAGCATTAGTAAAGAGTCTCAGAATTGTGATGTCATCACTTATTATTTAAAGGGCCTCTGTTCAGTATGCTTTGCCCTCGCGTTGTCTTAGACCTTTTTGTGAGTTCCTGTGTTCCAGTTCCTGTGTATTACCTGGCTGTCTGACGTCCCTCCTGGTTCCTGATCTCTGGCTTGTTTCTGACCCTGCTGTTCCCTTTGGCTCCTAACTCGGCTTAGCCTTAGGTTATCTTTCTAATGGGGACATGGTGTGTTAAGTCCTCTTATTAGGTCTTATTAGGCTCTTTGAATACAGACATAAAGCGGAGCATTAACAAAATGTTGTAGGTCGGCTCCGCCCCCAGTATTCTAATGTTCTAAACTATATATACAAGCTACGGTGAATATTTTCACACATACATGTCCAGTCACTTTTTCTTTGGAATTTTAAGAATCTTTTTTCAAATTTACAAAACGTACATTTATATCATTCTGCAAACATCTTTTTAAAAATATGTCCCCTACTCGCTGTTGACATTTGCAAGCATTAGTAAAGATTTCAGAATGTTGTTAGGTAGCGAGACCTGTAATTTCCAATAGAAACAATATTGTCATCATCTATACAGCAACGAAAAACCCAATTTTTAGAACATTTCACCTGCCATGAACAATGCGAGACTAACAAGAGAGAAATTAACATTTCACATTGGATGCAAATATCCTTTGATCATTGGGTTTTTAGTTATGTGCTTTAAAACTGGTAACTTTGCTGAAAGCATTATGGGATTTGAAGTCCTTTGTGTACATAGTTTCTGAAAAGCAAAACAACTGCCAACACACAGCACAGCAATTTGCCCCAACAGCTTTACTAAGCATTTCTAATAGATGCAGCACATGTAAAGACAGTGGTGTTGATTGGTTATATCTATCCAATAAGGATGAGTCATGAAAGAGGCAAAGAATCCATCAATAGGGATTATATTGAAGCATCTTAGCCCTGTCCACCAACAAAAGACATTTCTGATATAAGAATCAGTATCAAGCAGTGGAAATGCATTGCAGAAAACAAGTCAACATTTTGTGTACATATTTCAGACACACCTGTATACAGTGCATTGCAGATAATATTCCAATACCAATGGCAGCATAGAAGCAATGGTTGCCCTTCTCCCTTGGCCCAGTTTATCCCCTAAAGACAGCATATACCACATATACAAAACACCCCTTATTTATAGGAAAGAAAGGTTTTCCCTCCTTCAAATCAGAAGATCTTATGACACCCTAGTTCGATTTGGTGAACTTTAGGGTACATCAAATTCTACTCACTAAAATGGGCAAGTGAAAGGCCTATGCTTTATTTTATTTTAATATTTTTTTCCTACACTAAGTAATTTTTACAAGAGTACGTAGACGTGTAAGTCACATTTTTTTGGGAAGTCAAAATCAAAATGTAGTAGTTTTAAAAGTTATCTAATATATGTATGTAGATAGATAGATAGATAGATAGATAGATAGATAGATAGATAGATAGTGTAAGGTTTTTTCCCTGCTTTGTTTGCCATGTGCTGCTGGCAGCCATTTTACTCACATCTCTTGCTGAATCTGGTGCAAAGTGTGTGATGCTGCTCATTTCCTGCACACCCTTTTATGGCCAGACTGGTGTACATCATCCGTGTGAGACGGGTTGCAATCTCAGAATTGTGATGTCATCACTTATTATTTAAAGGGCCTCTGTTAAGTATGCTTTGCCCTCGCGTTGTCTCAGACCTGTTTGTGAGTTCCTGTGTTCCAGTTCCTGTGTATTACCTGGCTGTCTGACGTCCCTCCTGGTTCCTGATCTCTGGCTTGCTCCTGACCCTGCTGTTCTCTTTGGCTCTTAACTCGGCTTAGCCTTAGGTTATCTTTCTGATGGGGACATGGTGTTACAAAACGTACATTTATATCATTCTGCAAACATCTTTTTAAATATATGTCCCCTACTCGCTGCTGACATTTGCAAGCATTAGTAAAGATTTCAGAACGTTGTTAGGTAGCGAGACCTGTAATTTCTAATAGAAACAATATTGTCATCATCTATACAGCAACAAAAAACCCCATTTTAGAACATTTCACCTGCCATGAACAATGCAAGACTAACAAGAGAGAAATTAACATTTCACATTGGATGCAAATATCCTTTGATCATTGGGTTTTTAGTTATGTGCTTTAAAACTGGTAACTTTGCTGAAAGCATTATGGGATTTGAAGTCCTTTGTGTACATAGTTTCTGAAAAGCAAAACAACTGCCAACACACAGCACAGCAATTTGCCCCAACAGCTTTACTAAGCATTTCTAATAGATGCAGCACATGTAAAGACAGTGGTGTTGATTGGTTATATCTATCCAATAAGGATGAGTCATGAAAGAGGCAAAGAATCCATCAATAGGGATTATATTGAAGCATCTTAGCCCTGTCCACCAACAAAAGACATTTCTGATATAAGAATCAGTATCAAGCAGTGGAAATGCATTGCAGAAAACAAGTCAACATTTTGTGTACATATTTCAGACACACCTGTATACAGTGCATTGCAGATAATATTCCAATACCAATGGCAGCATAGAAGCAATGGTTGCCCTTCTCCCTTGGCCCAGTTTATCCCCTAAAGACAGCATATACCACATATACAAAACACCCCTTATTTATAGGAAAGAAAGGTTTTCCCTCCTTCAAATCAGAAGATCTTATGACACCCTAGTTCGATTTGGTGAACTTTAGGGTACACCAAATTCTACTCACTAAAATGGGCAAGTGAAAGGCCTATGCTTTATTTTATTTTAATATTTTTTCCTACACTAAGTAATTTTTACAAGAGTACGTAGACGTGTAAGTCACATTTTTTTGGGAAGTCAAAATCAAAATGTAGTAGTTTTAAAAGTTATCTAATACATGTATGTAGATAGATAGATAGATAGATAGATAGATAGATAGATAAATAGATAGATAGTGTAAGGTTTTTTTTCCTGCTTTGTTTGCCATGTGCTGCTGGCAGCCATTTTACTCACATCTCTTGCTGAATCTGTTGCAGAGTGTGTGATGCTGCTCATTTCCTGCACACCCTCTTATGGCCAGACTGGTGTACATCATCCGTGTGAGACAGGTTGCAGTCTCAGAATTGTGATGTCATCACTTATTATTTAAAGGGCCTCTGTTCAGTATGCTTTGCCCTCGCGTTGTCTCAGACCTGTTTGTGAGTTCCTGTGTTCCAGTTCCTGTGTATTACCTGGCTGTCTGACGTCCCTCCTGGTTCCTGATCTCTGGCTTGTTCCTGACCCTGCTGTTCTCTTTGGCTCCTGACTCGGCTCGTCTGACTATTCACTTTGGCTCCTAACTCGGCTCATCTGACTATCAGCTCTAGCTTTGACTCCTGGCTTGTTGTTTGACTTGTGGACTTTTTATTATTTTTTGTTATAAATAAAGGTATGATTATTTTTGCACTTCTTGTCTGATTCCTGGCACCCTGACAGATAGATAGATATAAAAATAACAAGAGTATTGCATTGAGCAATGATACTTTTTTATTGGACTAACTATACATTTATAAAGATATATATATATATATATATATATATATATATATATATATATATATATATATGTCAATATATGCTTTGTGTATAACCATATATTTCCCCTGTCTGTTATCCTTTACTGACACTGTCTGCTTCTGTCTCCTAAACCCCCTCATAATTTTTATGACACCTCCTCCTCGCCCTGTATTCAGACCTCTGTAACACTTTCTGTCTTTTTAGCCATCCTATGTTTTAAGATATAATCTGTAAATTCCATTAAATTAGTCAGTATTGCTTCAGACTTGAAAAAGGAAGACATTCTTCCAAAAGCTTGTCATCTTAAAAATGTATAGTTAGTCCAATAAAAAGTATCATTGCTCAATGCAATACTCTTGTTATTTTGATATCTAAATCTCTGGACTAACACGGCTACTCCAATGAATGTGTATGTGTATATATATATATATATATATATATATATATATATATATACACATATATATATACATATATTTATAGTGAGGTATTTTATTCATTTTTTCATAAAGTGAAAGATGTAGCAAAGTGAGAAAATGTCACGTTTTCATCTAACTTTCAGTTATAAATTTATATTTGAAATAACAGTATAGAATGAATACTAAACGTGGGTGCTCTGTGAAGATGAGCTAATGATATATTTGGAACAATAATTGTTTTATGGAAACATTTAGTAAATAATGACTCATATCCTGTTTCTTGCAGTGTATGCTATAGAAGATAACACCACAACAATAAGTTCTTTGCATCGTGCATGATTTATTTATTTATTTTTCTGCCAAATTCGTAAACAAATTTAAATTTGCAAAAAATTGCTTGGTCTGCTGGAAAAAAAAAACATATGATAAACATTCTCTATTTAAGCCATACACAGTAACACCGTTATGTTGCTTATCAATACCCTTGTTGTTCAGGTTTCTGAGACACAAGAGACAAATAGAGGGTTTAACACTGTGTAAGCAGCTTTTGTTAGTAATAGGCATATAAAATATAAGCAATCCAAAGATGAATATACTAGCGGCTAGATTACGAGTTTTGCGTTAGGCTTAAAAAGCAGCGTTGGACGGTCCCAACGCTGCTTTTTAACGCCTGCTGGTATTATGACTCTTGCAGGTACAGGTGTACCGCTCACTTTATTGGCCAGACTTGGAAATACCGCAAATCCGCTTACGTAAATTGTGTATCCTATTTTTTCAATGGGACTTGCATAGCGCCGGTATTACGAGTCTGTCAAAAAGTGAGTGGTAGACCTTCTCCTGTCAAGACTGGTACCGCATTTTAAAGTCAGTAGTTTAGAGTTTTACACTACAACGCCGTAGCATAAAACTCTTAACTAAAGTGCTAAAAAGTACACTAACACCCATAAACTACCTATTAACCCCTAAACCAAGGCCCTCCCACATCGCAAACACTAAAATAAAAATTTGAACCCCTAATCTGCCGAACCGGACATCGCCGCCACTGTACTAAAGTTATTAAACCCTAAATCTAACCCTAACCCCTCCTTAACTTAACTTATAATTTAAATAAATCTAAATAAAATTACTATAATTAACTAAATTATTCCTATTTAAAACTAAATACTTACCTATAAAATAAACCCTAAGCTAGCTACAATATAACTAATAGTTACATTGTAGCTTAGGGTTTATTTTTATTTTACAGGCAAGTTTGTATTTATTTTATTTACTAACTACCTAGCTAAAATAAATACAAAAGTACCTGTAAAATAAAACCTAACCTAAGTTACAATTACACCTAACACTACACTATAATTAAATGAATTCCCTAAAGTAAATACAATTAAATACATTTAAAAAAAATTAGCTAAAGTACAAAAAAAACAACACTAAATTACAGAAAATAATAAACAAATTACAAGATTTTTAAATTTATTACACCTAATCTAATCCCCCTAACAAAATAAAAAAGCCCCCCCCAAATTAAAAAAGCCCTACCCTACACTAAATTACAATCAGCCAATAGGATTGAGCTGGCATTCTATTGGCTGTTCCAATCAGCCAATAGAATGCCAGCTCAATCCTATTGGCTGATTGCATCAGCCAATAGGATTTTGTCTACCTTAATTCCGAATGGCTGATAGAATTCTATCAGCCAATCGGAATTGAAGAGACGCCATCTTGGATGACATCACTTAAAGGTACATTCATTCTTCAGTCGCTGTGGAAAGAAGAGGATGCTCTGCGTCGGATGTCTTGAAGATGAACCCGCTCCGTGCCGGATGGATGAAGATAGAAGATGCCGTCTGGAGGACCACTTCTGCCGGATTCGTTGAGGACTTCTGCCCGGTTGGATGAAGACTTCTCCCGGTAAGGTGATCTTCAAGGGGTTAGTGTTAGATTTTTTAAGGGGGTATTGGGTGGGTTTTAGAGTAGGGTTGGTTGTGTGGGTGGTGGGTTTTAATGTTGGGGGGATTTATGAATGAAATAAAAATTTGAACCCCTAATCTGCCGAACCGGACATCGCCGCCACTGTACTAAAGTTATTAAACCCTAAATCTAACCCTAACCCCTCCTTAACTTAACTTATAATTTAAATAAATCTAAATAAAATTACTATAATTAACTAAATTATTCCTATTTAAAACTAAATACTTACCTATAAAATAAACCCTAAGCTAGCTACAATATAACTAATAGTTACATTGTAGCTTAGGGTTTATTTTTATTTTACAGGCAAGTTTGTATTTATTTTATTTACTAACTACCTAGCTAAAATAAATACAAAAGTACCTGTAAAATAAAACCTAACCTAAGTTACAATTACACCTAACACTACACTATAATTAAATGAATTCCCTAAAGTAAATACAATTAAATACATTTAAAAAAAATTAGCTAAAGTACAAAAAAAACAACACTAAATTACAGAAAATAATAAACAAATTACAAGATTTTTAAATTTATTACACCTAATCTAATCCCCCTAACAAAATAAAAAAGCCCCCCCCAAATTAAAAAAGCCCTACCCTACACTAAATTACAATCAGCCAATAGGATTGAGCTGGCATTCTATTGGCTGTTCCAATCAGCCAATAGAATGCCAGCTCAATCCTATTGGCTGATTGCATCAGCCAATAGGATTTTGTCTACCTTAATTCCGAATGGCTGATAGAATTCTATCAGCCAATCGGAATTGAAGAGACGCCATCTTGGATGACATCACTTAAAGGTACATTCATTCTTCAGTCGCTGTGGAAAGAAGAGGATGCTCTGCGTCGGATGTCTTGAAGATGAACCCGCTCCGTGCCGGATGGATGAAGATAGAAGATGCCGTCTGGAGGACCACTTCTGCCGGATTCGTTGAGGACTTCTGCCCGGTTGGATGAAGACTTCTCCCGGTAAGGTGATCTTCAAGGGGTTAGTGTTAGATTTTTTAAGGGGGTATTGGGTGGGTTTTAGAGTAGGGTTGGTTGTGTGGGTGGTGGGTTTTAATGTTGGGGGGATTTATCATTTTTGTTACAGGTAAAAGAGCTGATTACTTTGGGGCAATGCCCCGCAAAAGGCCATTTTAAGGGCTATTTGTAATTTAGTGTAGGGTAGGGCTTTTTTTATTTTGGGGGAATTTTTTATTTTGTTAGGGGGATTTTTAGGTGTAATTAGTTTAAAAATCTTGTAATTTGTTTATTATTTTCTGTAATTTTGTGTTTGTTTTTTTTGTACTTTAGCTAATTTTATTTAATTGTATTTAATTGTATTTAATTGTATTTAATTTAGGGAATTAATTTAATTATAGTGTAGTGTTAGGTGTTAGTGTAACTTAGGTTAGGTTTTATTTTACAGGTACTTTTGTATTTATTTTAGCTAGGTAGTTTATTAAATAGTTAATAACTATTTAGTAACTATTCTACCTAGTTAAAATAAATACAAACTTGCCTGTAAAATAAAAATAAACCCTAAACTAGATACAATATAACTATTAGTTATATTGTAGCTAGCTTAGGGTTTATTTTATAGGTAAGTATTTAGTTTTAAATAGGAATAATTTAGTTAATTATAGTAATTTTATTTAGATTTATTTAAATTATATTTAAGTTAGGGGGGGTTAGGGTTAGACTTAGGTTTAGGGGTTAATATGTTTATTATAGTGGCGGCGACATTGGGGGCGGCAGATTAGGGGTTAATAAGTGTAGGTAGGTTGCGTCGACATTTGGGGGTGGCAGATTAGGGGTTAATAAATATAATGTAAGTGTCGGCGATGTTGGAGGCAGCAGATTAGGGGTTCATAAGTATAATGTAGGTGGCGGCGGTGTCCGGAGCGGCAGATTAGGGGTTAATAATATAATGCAGGTGTTGGCGATGTTGTGGGCGGCAGATTAGGGGTTAATAAGTGTAAGATTAGGGGTGTTTAGACTCGGGGTTCATGTTAGGGTGTTAGGTGTAGACATACATTTTATTTCCCCATAGGAATCAATGGGGCTGCGTTAGGAGCTAAACGCTGCCTTTTTGCAGGTGTTAGACTTTTTTCAGCCGGCTCTCCCCGTTGATTCCTATGGGGAAATCGTGCAGCTCTGGTATTGGAGTGCGGTAATAAGCAAATTTTTGCTCAACGCTCACTTCTTGTCTTTTAACGACGGGTTTGTAAAAACCCGTAATACCAGCGCTGTAGGTAAGTGAGCTCAAGCATAAACTGCTCGTTAGCACTGCATAGCCTATAACGCAAAACTCGTAATCTAGCCGTAGGTTTTGTAAATGTTAACCAATACTAATACCTCTGAATTTAATTTTAAGTTTATTATTTTTTATTGTATTTACGTAACAATATATTTATTAAAAATCAATATTTATCCTTTTGTTCTTGATTAGTAATCTTTATAGACACCTTGAATTATATTTATGTAAAAACTAGATTATGAATCAATTATACATGCTTATTCTGTTACACTTTTCTATACAAAACAGATCATAAAAATATATCTCTAAAAATTAACCCTACTCACAATTAATCGCTTATTATTTACCACAAATGAAGTTACCAGAACAGTCTATAATTATCCAGCTTAGTTTACTCCAATATCAGAATATGGACTATTATCTTAACAATGCTTAATTAATAACTACCAGAGATTTAACCACAATAACCAATTTATTTACAGTTCTAAGAGGGTTCACAATAATAAAACTGACTTATAAATCTGGAGTGCAAAATCCTTTCTAGCAAATAAATTACTTAGCAATAATATGACTAGTTCTAA
This sequence comes from Bombina bombina, assembly GCF_027579735.1. Classification (NCBI taxonomy): domain Eukaryota; kingdom Metazoa; phylum Chordata; class Amphibia; order Anura; family Bombinatoridae; genus Bombina; species Bombina bombina. Next base: position 708,002,013 of record NC_069501.1, on the reverse strand, counting down.
ATTATACAGAACTATGAATATAAACTTAAAATACAAATATCCCTTTAAATCACCAGCTTCAATTAAACTGTAGCAACAATGAATTTATTTGCTTAAAATATTAAATTATAATCTTTGCCATACTTTACAACATAAACTAGTCTGAGAAATCAGCTTCCGGGGTTTCTTGTAGGTCATATAAGAAGGATTTATTCCACTATTTGTAAGGATATAGGCCTCAAATTATTATCTTTCTTATCCTAAGAAAGTGTCCAAAAATTGCAGAGAAGATACTTAGAACAAATCTGTGTGTTTCTCTCTCAGTCAAAGTGTTTCTGCCTGTTTTAGACTGTCTGTTTTCTCCCTCTCTTATTGTCTGTGGCAACCTTTATCAAAGATAAACCACTCCTTCTTTTCTAATCATTCCCACAGAAATTTTGATACGCCCCATGGAGCTGAACATCTCATTGGCCCTTAAAGCTAAACATTTCATTGGTTCTTTGAGAATGCATATGGTTATTTGATACTACAATCCCCTTTGTTTGCAATTCTAAACCACCAGAGGGCGACATTGGCATTTAAGACATTTTCATTTTAAACACTGCTACAGCTTAATTGATATATACCTCAATATGTTCATTAAACACACCTATAATTTCCAGCATTAATAAATTATATGTTCAATATGTATGGGATCATTTAATATTATTTAATCTGAGTATTTCAAGATTAAATATGAGGTATTTTACTTAAAATATTTTAAAAGATGCATTTTAAAGTCACAATTTCTATGAAAGGATTTAAAAGGATTATAATTCTTTCAGCATGGATCCAACTTCTTTCTCAGTTATCATCTTAATATCACATACATAACTTGGGAGTGGCAGTCTGATGTAATTTTTATATAGCTATATTTACATTTGCTTTTTATCCCATATTAATATAAATATTGCATATCTGTGGATATTATTTTAATATTTAGTGTATACACTATATGATATGATTCAGGGCAAACATTAAATAGACATTCATATATTAGTATCTACTAGTCATATCTGACTTATTTTGTATATCAGTTCATTTGATATACTAGTACATATTTCATTTCCCAGTCACCATCTTATATCATATATAGATGAGCATCATAGTTGTTTATTAATACATGTCTCAACAGTAACATAACATAGTAACATAGTAGATGAGGTTGAAAAAAGACCGAAGTCCATCGAGTTCAACCTATACAAATCTAAAATATATACAAAAAGCTCCAGTTAAGATTAAATAATCCCACTAAAAGGTGACCCATTTAATACTAGCAATCATATCCATGAATTTTGTTTATAGACAGAAATGTATCCAAATAATTTTTAAATGTATCTAGGGTATTGGCATTCGCTACCTCCTTTGGTAATGAGTTTAAGACATGGGCTCAAAATCTATGATGCATCTATATGATAACTTATAGTATCTGTACTTATTTAGAAATATCATCTTCACACCAGGCTCCTCCCTGTAATGTTTATTAGATTTCTGGAAAAGCAAAGAAAATGTTATTTATGGTATATATTTTAAAAAAAAAGGTAATACAGTTGGTTAACATTCCAAACATGGGGTCACCTATTCAACTCAGCAGATACTTATCTAATTTGTTACTGTTAGGCATTTCTCTCAGATCCAAAAATATACAATTATACAATACTGAGGTACACCATAACTGAAACTTAGACATAAGTTGTACTTTAAAATCTCAATTTTGATGCTTTCAACTTCCCCATATTAACAAGGGCATTTGAAGCTTCAACGTCTGGGGTTTGTATATTGGAACTCAGCGTGTGCCAATTTGCACTGAGATAATAGATATTTAAATTGTTGGTCATCCTGGAAAGGTATCTCAAATTGTAGACCTCTCGGCTGCTTATTCACAGGGGTTCCTGTGATCTAAGTAATGAATTTCTTAGGCTAAATTAATTTAGAGATTTCAATCTGGGAAGACTATACAACAATAATTCTTTAGAAATTACCTCTCTTCTGAGACCTTGATCAAAGGCTCTTGAAACATTATCTCTTATAGTTTGGGACAAATGTTTGTTCTCTAGAAGTCCTGTCTAGTGAAACTCTGAACAGCAGGAGGTTTGAGTAAACATACTTTCTTTTATATGTACTGGGGACATGCCAGGCTTGTAATGTGTCTCTGACAACTGAAAGGGGGGTTGTGTTACCCAGCTCAGATCATTTTATAGACAGACTGTGACTTTCATTAATAAAACTGATACAAACAGCTTCATATATAAATTAATTATTTGGTCTTATCATATATATATATATATATATATATATATATATATATATATATATATATATATATATATATATATATATATATATATATATGTACATAGAGAGCACTCTCACTTTCAAAATTCTTAGTGCCAGGGTGCCAGCAGGTAAATATATAGGATGGAGGAAGGCACTCACTGGTCTTTTCATCAAATCTTTATTATCAAGCGTGACGTTTTGGGGACACACTCCCCTTCCTCAGACAAAAAACTGATATGTCTTTAGATAAATATTAACCCCTTAATGACCACAGCGCTTTTCCATTTTCTGTCCGTTTGGGACCAAGGCTATTTTTACATTTTTGAGGTGTTTGTGTTTAGCTGTAATTTTCCTCTTACTCATTTACTGTACCCACACATATTATATACCGTTTTTCTCGCCATTAAATGGACTTTCTAAAGATACCATTATTTTCATCATATCTTATAATTTACTATAACAAAATTATAAAATATGAGGAAAAAATGGAAAAAACACACTTTTTCTAACTTTGACCCCCAAAATCTGTTACACATCTACAACCACCAAAAAACACCCATGCTAAATAGTTTCTAAATTTTGTCCTGATTTTAGAAATACCCAATGTTTACACGTTCTTTGCTCTTTTTGTAAACTATAGGGCCATAAATACAAGTAGCACTTTGCTATTTTCAAACCATTTCTTTTCACAATTAGCGATAGTTACATTAGAACACTGATATCTTTCAGGAATCTCTGAATATCCATTGACATGTATATATTTTTTTTAGTAGACAACCCAAAGTATTGATCTAGGCCCATTTTGGTATATTTCATGCCACCATTTCACCGCCAAATGCAATCAAATACAAAAAATCGTTCACTTTTCACAAATTTTTTCACAAACTTTTGATTTCTAACTTAAATTATTTACAAACAGCTTGTGCAATTATGGCATAAATGGTTGTAAATTCTTTTCTGGGATCCCCTTTGTTCAGAAAATAGCAGACATATATGACTTTGGTGTTGCTTTTTGGTAATTAGAAGGCCGCTAAATGCCACTGCGCACCACGCGTGTATTATGCCCAGCAGTGAAGGGGTTAATTAGGGAGCATGTAGGGAGCTTTTTGGGGTACTTTTAGCTTTAGTGTAGTGTAGTAGACAACCCCAAGTATTGATCTAGGCCAATTTTGGTATATTTCATGCTACCATTTCACCGCCAAATGCGATCAAATTAAAAAAAACGTAATTTTTTTCTCAATTTTAGGTTTCTCACTGAAATTATTTACAAACAGCTTGTGCAATTATGGCACAAATGGTTGTAAATGCTTCTCTGGGATCCCCTTTGTTCAGAAATAGCAGACATATATGGCTTTGGCATTGCTTTTTGGTAATTAGAAGGCCTCTAAATGCCGCTGCGCATCACACGTGTATTATGGCTAGCAGTGAAGGGGTTAATTATGTAGCTTGTAGGGAGCTTGCAGGGTTAACTTTAGCTTTAGTGTAGAGCTCAGCCTCCCACCTGAAACATCAGACCCCCTGATCCCTCCCAAACAGCTCTCTTCCCTCCCCCACCCCACAATTGTCCCCGCCATCTTAAGTACTGGCAGAAACTCTGCCAGTACTAAAATAAAAGGTATTTGGCCCTTTTTTTTAAAAAAAAAAAAGCATATTTACATATGCTGATGTGTAGGATCCCCCCTTAGACCCCAACCTCACTGATCCCCCACCAAACAGCTCTCTAACCCTTCCCCTCTGCAATAATGGGCGCCATCTTGGGTACTGGCAGCTGTCTGCCAGTACCCAGTTTTGTAAAAAAATGTGCCTTTTTCTTTAAAAAATACTCTTTTCTGTAGTGTAGCTTTCCCCCCCCACCAAGACCAACCCCCAACCCCTTCCAGGTCCCTTAGATTATATTTTTAATATTTATATTGTATAAGTGTTTTAAACTTTTCACTTCATTTGTTTCTGTAGTGTAGCGGTTCCCACCCGCTCCCGCCCCGTGCACGCGCCCGCCCACCACCCCCCGTGCACGCGCACGCTCCCGTGCGCGCCCCCGTAGCTCCCGCCCCCGATCCCGCCCCCCTCCACTCCACACAGAGCATCGATGGCCGCCCACCCGCCTCCCACGTAAGCTCCCACCCACCAACGATACCGGCCATCGATGTCCGGTGCAGAGAGGGCCACAGAGTGGCTCTCTCTGCATCGGATGGCCAAGGGGGGTTATTGCAGGATGCCTCCATATCGAGGCATCACTGCAATAACCGGAAAGCAGCTGGAAGCGAGCAGGATCGCTTCCAGCTGCTTTCCAGACCAAGGACGTACGCCACACGTCCTCGGTCATTAACTGTATTTTTTTTGAGGACGTGTGGCGTACGTCCTTGGTCATTAAGGGGTTAATATATATATATATATATATATATATATATATACAGTATATATATATATTATTTAATAACATTTACAGATATCCTGACATAAATCCCCCTTCCAATTTTAAATATATGTAGGACACATGTATTTGAATTGGCTTAAAGTCAGTGGTACTCAGTGTGTGTACTGACTGTATGCATCATAGACAATCTTATTATGAAGATATTCTGTTATTTTTTAGTCCTCATGCCTCAGCTAGGCATCTTTAAATTACAATATTTCTTAAGTGCATTTGGGGATATGACACTTCATTCTCCCTCTATGACTTGTATGTCGTTAGGATCAAGGATGGCACACTTGCAATTGGTTAATATGGACCCATTTATCCATAAAAGTATCATTTTTAGGGATCCTAATTTTATAGGCAACCGGAGATATTTTGTCAGTGATGACAAAAGGACCCTTCCATGATGGAAGAAACTTCTTCTCCTTAACCTGATCTCTTCCAAAGTTATAAAGATAAACGTTATCATTAATTTCACATTCCTTTTTGGAAGTTTTGAGATCATAATAGGTTTTAGCAGCAGTTGCGGCCTTCTCTATGTTCCTTTGAGCAAATGCAAAGGCATATTGTAGGTGCTTCCTTAATTTCTCCACATATTGATGTGTATTGGCAGCATTTATCAAGTTCTAGTCTGATGTATGGTACAGTAGATGTTGAGGTAGAACCATTCTTCTACCAGTCACCAATTCAAAAGGTGACATCTTAGTAGCACTACTTGGAGTTGCTTTTAATGCCATTAGGACTAGAGGTAACTTTACATCCCAGTCTTTACCTGTTTCACTCACAAACTTTTGAGTATTTTCATAATGGACTGGTTGTAATGCTCTACACCACCACTAGAGGCAGCTCTATTTGCAATATGGAGCTTCCTTTTAACCCCTAGTATTTTCCACATCTTGGTCATCACTGTACTAGTGAAGTGGGTTCCCCAATCGGATTCAATTCTCTGGGGTAAACCAAATCTGGAAAACAGGTGGTTGATGAGCAATGCTGCACATGTTTCAGCACTATTGTTAGTGCACTGATGCACTCTACCCATTTAGTGAACAGGCATGTTACTCGATGACCTAGTTACTTGACCAATAAAATCAATTTGGATATCTGACCATGGCATTACCACTATGTACAGACTCTGACTGCGTGCAAGGCACTAGGAGCAGTCTCTTACTAACAAGCCTGTTTAGCACAAAGATACGGACTGTTATATCACTAACTGCTTACATTTTAATGATAGAAATTGCAAGATTAACAAGTGTTTTATTCTGTGAAGTAGAGATTAATGTTCTGACTTTTTACTAAACCTTAGTACATATATAAGTAATAATTCAAAAGGTTTACAGCTGGCTCCTTTGTTATTTCATCGATAATAACAATCTCAAGGTTTATTATAATTTGGGAGACGTCCCATAAGTTTCTTTTAGATGAATGTGTGAACAATTTTAAATAATTCCTTAAGGGTTTAATTGAAAAAAAATTAAATTGCTTCTAAGATTAATAAATTGGAATTTATTACTGGTTTATGTATCCTGACCTTTTATTCTGTCAAACACTGGTTATCTCTAGTACATAATATAGGGGGAAATACACACTTTGAAAATAATAGCACTAATACACACGTTTTAGAGGTAATATTTTATTTCTTTAAGAATAAATTTAACAAGTTCTTTGCTACAGTTCATTCACACTAAGTACACACTTTGTAGAGGGAAATTTAGGATCACATTAGATATAATATTAATATAATCACATTGAGTACACATAATTTTAGATTGTATCTAGTAATAGGAATATTTAATATTCCATCTCAAACTGATATATATCGATACACTATCGTCACTTTATTTCTTACTTTTATAGAATAAATTTTTTTTAGTATACTTAATAAATATAACCAATATCACTATATAGGTAAATTGTAATTCACATCCATATAGTCACGTACGATCCCTTAAACTGGAAACAACGCCCCTATTTACCTCCCTACCTAGATAATCTAACTTATAAGACCAAAGGATCTTATATTTATAGGGTGTTTGGGATCTTTTATAGTTCCAGCGCTCTACTCATCCACACAATTAGATATTGACTGGATCTTGGTCCAATGTTGAAACCTACAGAAATATTTGGGAATCCATTTGCCCAAGTTATACCAATGCCAGCAACTATTCTGCACTCATTTTCAATAGTGGCATGGTAAGAACAACTACCAACATATACCCAAGGTAATGTTTGACAATGGTCCTCAATGTATATTTTACATGGGGAAAGCAATTGTTCCTCCAGGAAATCATCCTTTAATAACTCTTCCCCATGATCCTTAGCAGTACAGTCGTGGAGCTCAGCAAGCCCCTGTGCAGCTGGATTCTTTTTATTTTGCTTGTAGCGCATTTCTAAAGGCCAGCCTTGTAAGGAAAGAGTCCAAGCTGTTATGCGGCTATTGGACATGTTCCCATCTCTTATTCTCTCACTTTGCAGATATAGCAAAGGCTGGTGTGTCATTTCTACAATTTTCTCGCCCTGTATATAGCTGCGGAAATTTTGTAGAGCCCATACAGTAGAAAAGAGGGCTTTTTTTTCTCACAATCACTAAATTTTATTTCTACTGGGGATACATTTTTGCTTGCATAAGCAATGACTTTGCTTAAATTATCATGCTTTTGGTATAAAACAGCACTCATGCTTATATCTGTGTAACCTGTCTCTAAGTAGAAAGCTTTACCCCCTTCAGGGTATGCTAAGCAAGGTGCTTGAGTGAGTTTTCTCTTCAGCTCTCTGATAGCTGTCTCTTGAGCCTCACTCCAGTGTCATTTCACATCCTTCTTTAGAAGAAGTAGCAGTGGTTTAGCTAATTCTGCATAATTATCAATAAATTTGCAAAAATAATTTGTCATACCCAGGAATGATCTCAATTCCTTTAAGTTAGTTGGGTTCTTAGGATTTATTATAACTTCCACCTTTTTCTTCTGAGGATTTAATCCTTCAGAAGTAACTTCATGTCCCAAGAAGCTTACACGAATGCGGCAATATAAACATACAAGAGATAGTGTAAATGAATACACCAAGTAGCGCTAATCAGGATTATGTGTACTAATATAAGATAATAAAATATAGAACCATATATAAAATATATTGATATAATATATATATCTATATGGTATAGCAAATACAATAAACAAATCCCACAATATATGTTTAACCCCTTAATGACCGGACCATTTTTCAGTTTTCTTACCCTTAATGACAATGGCTATTTTTACATTTCTGCAGTGTTTGTGTTTAGCTGTAATTTTCCTCTTACTCATTTACTGTACCCACACATATTATATACCGTTTTTCTCGCCATTAAATGGACTTTCTAAAGATACCATTTTTTTCATCACATCTTATAATTTAATATAAAAAATATATAAAATATGAGGAAAAAATGGAAAAAAACACACTTTTTCTAACTTTGACCTCCAAAATCTGTTACACATCTACAACCACCAAAAAACACCCATGCTAAATAGTTTCTAAATTTTGTCCTGAGTTTAGAAATACCCAATGGTTACATGTTGTTTGCTTTTTTTGCAAGTTATAGGGCAATAAGTACAAGTAGAACTTTGCTATTTCCAAACCACTTTTTTTCAAAATTAGCGCTAGTTACATTGGAACACTGATATCTGTCCGGAATCCCTGAATATCCCTTGACATGTATATATTTTTTTTTAGAAGACAACCCAAAGTATTGATTTATGCCCATTTTGGTATATTTCATGCCACCATTTCACTGCCAAATGCGAGCAAATAAAAAAAATTGTTCACTTTTTCACAAATTTTGTCACAAACTTTAGGTTTCTCACTGAAATTATTTACAAACAGTTTGTGCAATTATGGCACAAATGGTTGTAAATGCTTCTCTGGGATCCCCTTTGTTCAGAAATAGCAGACATATATGGCTTTGGCGTTGCTTTTTGGTAATTAGAAGGCCGCTAAATGCAGCTGCGCACCACACGTGTATTATGCCCAGCAGTGAAGGGGTTAATTAGGGATCTTGTAGGGACCTTGAAGGGTTAATTTTAGCTTTAGTGTAGTGTAGTAGACAACCCAAAGTATTGATCTAGGCCCATTTTGGTGTATTTCATGCCACCATTTCACCGCCAAATGCGAGCAAATAAAAAAAAAAGTGACATTTTTCACAATTTTAGGTTTCTCACTTAAATTGTTTACAAACAGCTTGTGCAATTATGGCACAAATGGTTGTAAATGCTTCTCTGGGATCTCCTTTGTTCATAAATAGCAGACATATATGGCTTTGGCGTTGCTTTTTGGCAATTAGGAGGCCGCTAAATGCTCCTGCGCACCACACTTGTATTAAGCCCAGCAGTGAAGGGGTTAATTAGGTAGCTTGTAGAGAGCTTGCAGGGTTAATTTTAGCTTTAGTGTAGAGATTAGCCTCCCACCTGACACATCCCACCCCCTGATCCCTCCCAGACAGCTCTCTTCCCTCCCCCACCCCACAATTGTCCCCGCCATCTTAAGTACTGGCAGAAAGTCTGCCAGTACTAAAATAAAAGGTGTTTTTTTTTTTGTTTGTTTTTTTTTAATTATTCAGCTGTGATGGACCCCTGCCTTAACCCCCAACCTCCCTGATCCCCCCCCAAACACCTCTCTAACCCTCCCCACCTACCTAATTGCCACCATCTTGGGTACTGGCATCTGTCTGCCAGTACCCAGTTTTCCCCAAAAAATAAAGTGTTTTGTTACATGTTTTATTTTTATTTTTTCTGTAGTGTAGCTGCCCCAACCCCCCCCCCCCAAACCCCCCCCCCAGATCCAGATCCTGATATTGATCATTTATTTGAAAAATTCTGCCCCCCTCCCTCTTACCAAAATTCATTGGTGGCAGTGCCAGTGATTGCTGCGCGCGCGTGCACGCAGCCCCCGCACGCTCCCGGCATCCGGCGTGCACAATGCACTTGAAGGAACCGGATGCCGGGTAGCGATGGGCCGCCCACCCTCCTCCCTGTAAGCTCCCACCCACCAACGAACGGCCGCATCGCTACCGGTGCAGAGAGGGCCACAGAGTGGCTCTCTCTGCATCGGATGCTTTCTAAAGGGTATTGCAGGATGCCTCAATATCGAGGCATCACTGCAATACCCTGAGAGCTGCTGGAAGCGATTGCGATCGCTTCCAGCACTCTCTAAGACAACTGACGTACCAGGTACGTCCATTGTCACTAACTGCAAGTTTTTGCAGGACGTACCTGGTACGTCAGTTGTCATTAAGGGGTTAAAAATAAACAGTGCGCTCTATGAGCGGATCCTGTGCAGTCCAATACTCACAATCCAATATGTATAGAATATGATTGAAAATATATAGAGAGAGAGTCCGACAGCTCCTCTTATAAGGGTGGTTCCACAAACCCCATAGTGTAATTATCCGAAAGAGATGAGAAGAGTGCAGACTCAAATGCAGAGTAATAATCCTTTAATATGTGTGCACACAGACAAAGTGGAAACTCACAAGATAAACAAATAAAATCAGCATGGGACACAATGTGTTCGTATAATAGAAGCAACTTATCCCCAAAACACCGGCTCAGCAAGCAGCTCCTAAAACACTTCAACAGTCCCGGGCTGATGTCAGAGGTACCCGGTCCGGGCAGGTGTCGATGTTATCCAGGTCCATTTGGATTCTGTGTTTGAGCTGGCTGCACTGACCTAACGTGCTTTGCAGGAGACACAGGTGGAAAATTGATACAGTGATCCTCGAGTGCGGCAACATTGAGCTTTTTGTAGGGATAATTTGACACTTGCCCTTTTAAGTTGATGAGGACATGTTTAAGTTCGGTGATGTGCTTTTCAAAGTCTGTGCTTTTGATCAAAACATCATCAATATAAGATAACATCCCCCTTTCCAGTGCATCAGGCATAGCCTTATGCATGAATACAGTAAATTCATGTCCTGAATTTATGTATCCAAACGGGAGCCTTTGGAATGCATACTGGACCTTTTGGAAGGAAAACTCTAGCTTATACTGGTCCTCCTCATGTACCTTTATGGTCCAATATCCTTGTGCACAATCAATGGCAGTGAATAGTTTAGGTCCCTGCATCTGTGCTAGGCACTGGTCCATGTATGGTACAGGCCAGCCAGACATATACACTCATTTGTTTAGCTGTCTTAAGTCAGCACACAAACGCCATTGTCTATTGGGCTTAAGAACACCTAGAATAGGATTGTTATAAGAACTGTGCGCCTGTCTGATGATACCCCTTTCTTCCAGGTTCCTTATGATTTCTGCCAGAGAATCATATGAGGCTAAAGGAAGTCTGTATTGTTTAACAAAGACAGGTGGTATATTGGGATCTGTTTGGATTCTTGCCATGTGCAGGTCTGTAGTCCCACAGTCATAAGAATCGCTAGCAAAAATGTCCTGGTATTCCATCAGGACTTCTTGTAGCTGTTGGCGTTCATCATCACTGGAACAGCCATTAGCTAAGGAGATTTGCTCTTCGACTATTTGCTAAAATCCTGGAAAGATTTCAGGCTGTCCTATCTCATAGGCTTCTTCCAATCTAGAGATGAGATCCCCTTGATTAAAATTTACATTGCCCCCATGATTCTGGGTATTGGGGTATTCTTGCTCTTTGATCGGCTGATCAAATACTAGGGAAGCTTCTTCAATTTTACAGATGTCTTCCTCTGAGCTAAAGGGATAAATAGACTGAATTGTAAACAATCCCTCTGGCATAGATGCAAAGGATTGTTTTATTAACTGTTTTTCAGTTAAGTATCCTTCAGGTATTAGCCCAATTATATTATTCTGGAATCCAAAGGTGTAGTAACTGGATTCTAGAGCATATCCTATGGTAGTTCCCTTGGACAAGGTAATATCCTGTGGTGACATGTAATGCACAATAACATGTATTGAAATAGTTCAAATATTTACCATAGGAGTATGGGTCGTTGTTATACTCAGATTTTGCATTCTATGGGAGATGCATATTAGTGTTTTAGAAGTTTTTAATTTCTTACCTCTTTTTACCTGTAAGGATAAGATGAATTTATCAGCCCCACCAGAAATTACAAACATCATTAGACACCTGCATATTTACAGCATATGGCATTTGCTGGTTTGATTTCAGGGCCACATTTTCATCCTGAAATATTTCAGGGTCCCCCTTTAACCTGCTCCAGAGGCAAAGGTTAATCAAATCTATTTGTATGGCATATCTATGTAAGAGATCGTTGCCAATGTATATTTGATTATGGGGATTATTTAAAACTAAAAACAGGTGTTTTGCTGATTTATTACCTATGGAGATAGATAATAAACATTTAGCTGTGATGCTATAGCTTTCTGAGTTGTAATCCAGGCCATGGACCCAGAGATCATGGGGAGAAAGATATTGAATCACTTTAGGTTCATCGATCTGTGCTAATAAGCCTTCGCTTATATAGCTAGCTTCCTGTTTTAAGTTCAATTTGGCATACATGGTTTTTCCAAGGTCATGCACCTGTATAGGAATGAAAAGATCATCCTTAACGCTCTCAATTTCTGCAAGGAATTGAGCATGATCACCCCCTTTAAAGGATTTAGGATCCCCGTTGTGGAGAGATATGGTAAATACATCGCCGTCTAGGGAAATATTGGCTATCTTCCCATGGTGAAATTTTAATGGTATTACCATCAAAACCACTTAGGGGAGTCTGATCATCTATTTGAAGGTCCGTTATCTCAGGTGCAGAGCTATTTCTGAAGTAAATCTCCACAGTATCTGGCTTCTCTTCCACCACATGACAGTTATGTCTGGTGTGCGGTATGCTGGACCCCTCATAATTAATAGGTCTTTTAACTTGCGACCAAATAATATTATTTATACAATCAATTATGGTACTTAATCATTTAAGAAGGTCGATACCAATGATTAACGATCAGTTGGCAGATCCACTATAATAACAGGGTGTCTTATTACCCTGTTCCCCAGCTTTAGCTTTAACTATGCAGTACCCTAAACTTTGAGAGAGTTGCCCCCAACACTTATTAGTGAACCATCAAATTCCTTTAGGTTAGGTTTGTGGGTTGTTAGCTCATTTAGCTGTGTGTAGTACCTGTGTGATAAAATAGTTGCCTGAGATCCAGTATCAATTAATCCCATTATAGAGTTAGTAACTGAATCCTGGAGCTCAGCTAATACATAATATCTCCCTGCAGTTTCTATAATTTCACACATAAAATTTGCATGTTTACACATTTGTGGGCTTCGTCACGTTTTACCTGTATCAACCCCTTTACCTGATGCAGAAGAGTTTTCACTCTTACCGGTCACTTCCTCTATAATTGGTATGACTGGGTTCCTGTCTACTGCATCTTTGGGAATAAGGTTAGGGAACAACTGCAAAAGAAGAGATTTGTTAGAGCTTCCAGGCTGAGGCTGCCTGTCATCACAGATAGGCCATCAGTTTCTGGGCTGTAGGGAGAGAATATGATAAGTACAATTATTGGCATTGACTATTTCATCTGGTATATCTCTCCCCTCTCTCTCAGGTAATACCTGAGTATTTATGACTCTGCCTGTGGTCCACTGTTGGCCACTGGCTGTACCCCTAAAAAGGATTATTAAGGTGCTGAGCCATCAAAGGTTGACTCATATTAGTGAATAGTGGCCCACTTGATTATACAAGCTATTTCTACCCCTGGGCCTATCTTTTGAGGCCTCAGAGTAGTGATTCCTGGACCGTTGGGAACCCTCAGAATCATAGCTATCATTTCTATTTTGACGTGGTTGTCTTTGGGGTTCAACTTGTCCAGCATTAATATCTTGGGGAGCACTATTTACTTGGGGTGTCTGGTTACCCTGAGAGTATTTTCGTGACTTTTGGTATTTATTTTTACGGGGATACCGATTACCTTGTGGGTATTCACCTCTTTGGTGATAACTATTTATCTGGGTATGCCCCCCATTTTGAGTATATTCTCTCTGCACCTCAGGCTGTGTTGGGGGAGGGGCAGAGTTCAAAACTTTGTTTTCTCAGGCCACTTCTGCATAAGTTTTCTTTTTAGACTCTAAATTGAGGGGGCTAGGTGACACCCTTGTTTCTGCCACAATTTTAGGGCTGGGCCTTGGTTCCCTTTTAACCCCCGGTTCAACTGACTGCTGAATAGAGTATAACTTTGTACTCTCTTTGATCAGCCAGTCCAATGAGCAGTACTCATCAAAATCTCTAGCCAAATTAATTTTGATGTGCGCGGGCAGTGCTTCATAAAATAAATTCACAAATTCTGAGCTTTCAAATATGGGGTAGTCTTCGGCCATACTGTATGCACTTTTTAGTGCAGAAAGGAATTCTATAGGGCTTTGATTGGCGCCACATTTCAACCCGTATAGGGCTATTTTAGCGGCTGTTTTCTTGCGATAAAAAACAAACTCCTTTTTGCACTATCACTTTGTTTCACTCCAGGAATGAATATTCATATCCTTTAGTAAAGCAAAGAATTTGTGATGTTTACCTTCAAATACCCAGGGCAGAAATTTAATTTTTGACTGCTTCCTATTAACATTCATTATGGATAAAGCATTTTCATAGGCCTCTAAGTAGTCAATCATAGAAGTGGTTCCCTGTTTGGAAAATTTAGGAACTGCACCACTTAAGAAAGTAATTATTTTAGGGGTGTCATATACCTTATTAGATGTATCTTGGGCCTTCCTAGGGATCTTATTTTTGGAGCTGGAGCGCCCCCTATCTGACCTACTTTTACTATGGGGAGACCCCTTACATACATTAGTATTATATGGGCTATCTGGGTAGCTGGCTTTGCCCTCTGACTCACTATTAGAGCTGCCCTCCCCCTGTCAAGTATAGCAGTTCCTTGAATTTAAAACCTGAGGTGACTGTATATGTGGGAAGTTTACCTCTGGTCCAATAGGGGTCCTTTGTTTAAATTCTTCCGTGATACTCTGCAGTTCATTTCTCATAAATTATTATAAATTATAAATATATATTATAAAGGCGATACTGCCTTTTTAGTTCACTAAGCTCTTTTTGGCTCTCTGCGAGTTGTTTATTCAAATGTTCTATTTGGACTACTAATTTTTTGTTATACTTTTGTAAGGTTGCCATGTTCTGGGCAAGCGCATTCATTTTATCCTGGCCTTGCTCTACCTCCTCTTCTCCTAGTCGTAAAGAATAATTTTCATCCTTCAGTTGCTCCAATTGTGAGTTCTGTCCTTCAATCTTTTTGGACATTTCATCGTACACATAGACCCCAAGTTTTGAAAATTATTTAATTGCGCTTTTTCGGTTTCTGAGATTGGCCAAATTTTAACAGCCCTTGATTATTTCACTTTCACCAAACCATATATTATTTGCAATATTTTTGGCCTTAGTCTTAAGCATCTTAATTTAAGCATCTAATTCTCTCTTAATACTTAAAGGGACAGTATACACTCATTTTCATATAACTGCATGTAATAGACACTACTATAAAGAATAAGATGCACCGATACTGATATAAAAATCCAGTATAAAATGGTTCAAAAACGTACTTAGAAGCTTTCAGTTTAGCTCTGTTGAAAAGGCAGCTGGAAAGCCCACTGCAAGTGGGAAATAAGACACTCCCCCCCTCCCCCTTCTTTTGCATATAAAAAGACCCTTTACACAAACAGGAGCAAGCTGGAGAAGGTAGCTGACGGTATTCAAATAAAACTTTGGGGCTTGGTTAGGAGTCTGAAAATCAGAGCAATGTTATTTAAAAATAAGCAAAATTATAAATTTAAAAAAAAAAAAACTTTATGGGCTTTATAAATAGATCATCTACAAAACATTTATGCAAAGAAAAAATGAGTGTATAATGTCCCTTTAATCTATTTTTAAGGGGAGTAATGGATTCAGTTTTAAGCATTTCTGCCTGACTAATGGGCGATGTTGGGGAACATATTTCAATACTATGTATACATTCAATTGATTAACTTCTATTAACAGGCATTATTAGTTTGGTTTGGTACTTAGTTAACTTAAAACGCTAATACAGTTTTGACCAATGGAAAAAAAAAAAAAAAAAATATTACAATTTTTTTTTCATTTATTTTTTAGATATTACATTTTTAATTTACTACAAATATATTATATCAATGTGATAAAGATAATAATCTATCAGCTGTGCCTCCAATAAAAATGTTAGATATATACTAGGATACAATATCATTTATTATATATCAGCAGCAATCTCCAGTAAAATGTGGGAGAACTTATCTCCGCAGTTGCCAACCAATTATAAATGTATTAACGTAACAATATATTTATTAAAAATCAATATTTATCCTTTTGTTCTTGATTAGTTATCTTTATAGACACCTTGGATTATATTTATGTAAAAACTAGATTATGAATCAATTATACTTGCTTATTCTGTTACACTTTTCTATACAAAACAGATCATAAAAATATATCTCTAAAAATTAACCCTACTCACAATTAATCGCTTATTATTTACCACAAATGAGGATACCAGAACAGTCTATAATTATCCAGCTTAGTTCACTTCAATATCAGAATATGGACTATTAGCTTAACAATGCTTAATTAATAACTACCAGAGATTTAACCACAATAACCAATTTATGTACTGTTCTAAGGGGGTTCACAATAATAAAACTGACTTATAAATCTTGAGTGCAAAATCCTTTCTAGCAAATAAATTACTTAGCACTAATATTACTAGTTCTAAATTATACAGGACTATGAATATAAACTTAAAATACAAATATCCCTTTAAATCACCAGCTTCAATTAAACTGTAGCAACAATGAATGTATTTGCTTGAAATATTAAATTATAATCGTTGCCATACTTTACCACATAAACTAGTCTGAGAAATCAGCTTCCGGGGTTTCTTGTAGGTCATATAAGAAGGATTTATTCTACTATTTGTAAGAATATAGGCCTCAAATTATTATCTTTCTTATCCTAAGAAAGTGTCCCAAAATTGCAGAGAAGATACTTAGCACAAATCTGCGTGTTTCTCTTTCAGTCAAAGTGTTTCTGCCTGTTTTAGTCTGTCTGTTTTTCCCCTCTCTTAGTGTCTGTGGCAATCTTTATCAAAGATAAACCACTCCTTCTTTTCTAATCATTCCCACAGAAATTTTGATACGCCCCACAGAGCTGAACATCTCATTGGCCCTTGAAGCTAAACATGTCATTGGTTCTTTGAGAATGAATATGGTTATTTGATACTACAATCCCCTTTGTTTGCAATTCTCGCATAAACCTCAAGAGGGAGACATTGACATTAAATACATTTTCATTTTCAACACTGCTACAGCTTAATTGATATATACCTCAATATGTTCATTAAACACACCTATAATTTCCAGCATTAATAAATTATATGTTCAATATGTATGGGATCATTTAATATCATTTAATCTGAGTATTTCAAGATTAAATATGAGGTATTTTACTTAAAATATTTTAAAAGATGCATTTTAAAGTCACATTTTCTATGAAAGGATTTAAAAGCATTATAACACTTTCAGCATGGATTCAACTACTTTCTCAGTTATAATCTTAATATCACATACATACCTTATGAGTAGCAGCCTGATGTAATTTTTATATAGCTATATTTACATTAGATTATTATCCCATATTAATATAAATATTGCATATCTGTGGATATTATTTTAATATTTAGTGTATACGCTATATGATATGATTCAGGGCACACATTATATAGGCATTCATATATTAGTGAAAAACACTGAAAGAACCAATTATAGACTGCGCTTCTCTAACTCCACAAAAAATGTTATACAAAATGTACATAGAAATATTCAGAACAATAAAAGCATAAAATCTAAAACAATCATAAAAATCTAAATAGATAGAATATAATCTAAAGCCAACATTGCACAATTAATATATACACAAAAGCAATGGTTAATGGACATAAAATATATCTAAGTATATAAATACTTCCCAAATATGAGTGACGCTGTAGTGGAAGGAAAGAGGGTGCTGCTCTGTTAAGGGATGCAATGAACTGTGCTCCTGCTCCCAAGGCAAAAGCTGTGAATACAAGAAAAAGAAAACAGAGCGCAACCCACTCTGTACATAAAACTGTTTAATAAGAATTTAACAATGATATAGCACATATACAGACACAAAACGTACATGAAACATTTAAAATGCAAGCACTAAAAAGTCACCGCTCGGCAAAGACAGTCATCCGTCCGTTTCCAGCACAAAAAGTTCCTCGCGCGTCCGGGTTCTGTACCCGCCAAATGTCCACCAGACCCAACTGAGAGCAGAACTTTTGGAAGATGCGAACTTTCCTACCTCTGCTGTTTAGGGATCTTTTTTTTTAGCAATCCAGAGTTGCATCTGCTGTCAGATTAAAATCTCCCTCAGTGATTAGATTCTGCCCTATGAATCTATGTAACCTGACCATTAAGGCCGCCCAAAAGTTATGATCAATTTGCTTAGGACCGTAAATATTACAAAGTATATAATTTTTTTTTTATCTCAATCTCCAAGATTAGAAATCTACCTTCAGGATCAACTTCAGTGTTACTTATTTGATAATCCAAATTCCGATTCAATAAAATGGTGACCCCCCTCTTCCTGGTTATGGACGGTGCAGCAATAACCTCCCCAACCCACTTAGATTTAAGTTTGGGAATTTCTGGAGGTTTAAGGTGTAGTTCCTGCAGAAAAACTATATCGGGGTTAAATTTCCCCAAGTATTTTATTATAGATTTTGTTTTAATTGGGGAGGTTATGCCGCCCACATTCCAGGAAAACAAATTAAAATTAGGGACCATCAAATCCTATTAACTATCAGCGTATAAATAGGGAGGGGGAGGCCAAATGAGGGGGAGGGGCCCAGGGCGAACAGGAACATTAGAGCGGGTGCGGGGGGGGGGAAGGAGGGGGAGGGAGGAAAAAAAACACACAAACATAGGACATATAGCACATATATGGCTTCTGAACAAAAAAATGCCCAAAATCTAATGACACAAGAACCTACGGTTTAGGACCTAGTTATTTTAAGGGATACCAGCTTCTTGACAGAAAGTCTCAGCTTCCAAGACATTATTTAATGTATGAGAAATTCCCTCTTTCAGCACCACTAGCTTTGCAGGGTATATCAGTTTAATGTTGTAGTTTTCCCTCTGTAACCTACCGTAGAAAAAAGACATGTCTCTTCTGTTAGACAAGGTTTCAGAGGAAAAATCTTGAAAGATTAGTAACTTGTGTGAATCTATGACAAAAGGATTGCATTTCCTGTAATACTTAAGGTATAGCAATTTGTCTTGAAAATTGACAAATTTGAATATCACTGGCCTCTGTCTATGGCCCTCTGTGTGTTCCCTACGCGGCCCTAGTCTATGGACCCTCTCTATCTGGAAGGGAGCAGCAGGAGCTGGAATCTGCAGTGCCTTAGGTAATGTATTGGATATGAAGGTCATTAAATCTTGAAATTCAGGCAATTCGGGGAGGACAATCACTTTTAAGTTGTTACGTCTTGAACGGTCCTCAAGATCTTCGATCTTAGCTTGTAGCGCTGCGATCGTTTTGCTATGTGTATCTAAGATCGGATCATGAATATTAAGTCTATCTTCCAGATCAGAGACTCTGTTTTTGACTTCATCTAGTCTTGTAGAAAAGTGCCTAACCTCAGCCGTAAGGATTTGATATCTCGTTCCTGATCTCAAGTTTGATCAAATCGAATTGAGGGAGCAGGATTTTGGCAACTTCGGCTGCATATTCTGTCATACTGTTACCTGTGGGAGACCCTTTTTTGTGGGGTGTGTCAATGCTGGAGTCCAGATTCCTGCTGCTCCCTTTTTTATCTTTGGATTTGGGGGGCATATTGGAAGGTGAACTCCTTTGGAGCATGTATCTGTCCATGAACCAAAAAAAAACCCAGAGCTTTTAATAGAGTATTACGAGTATTTGAATAAGAAGAAGGGAGAATAAAGCAGGGAATAGGATGTGTCAGAGTCCTAAGGCGGGCTCAGTGTAAAAAAAAAAAAAAGGAAAAATTGTGAACTGTTATGCTTGTGTTTCTACTGTTTATATTATTTATGTGTAGTTAACAGCGCAAAATAATGTTACCTATAATAGTTATATTACAAAAATTTATAGAATTTTAGCCTGTCTTATACAGGAAAAAAAGGAGGATCTAAATCCAAGAACTTGCTAAAGTGCTTATGCTTCTGTTCTTAAAGTTATTTTAACTATTGGCTAATCCAGAGTGAAGAGAAAATTTTATGACAAGGTGCTTCCTATAGTGCTTATGCTTCTAAAGAATGTGGTGGATTTTATAACGTAGTGGCTTTTATAAATGTGGTAGCGTTATTAAAAGCTATCACAGAGAGTAAAGTACCACTGAACAGAGTTCCACTTAATGGTGTATATACTACTATTGATAGTGTTATTATTACTCTTAGCAAACCCAAGAGAAAAAGTTGTGCAAAAATGATCCCTAAAAAGCTTATACTTCTATTGTGTGTGGTGGCATCAGTTTAAGCTAGCCTAGAAAAAGAAGACAAACTAAAAAAAGTGCCACTTAACAGTGCAAATACATCTAACGTGAGTACTGAATTCCTTGTTCTTAAATGTAACTAAAATTCTAACCTGATGTGACAAACAGTTAGTAACAAAATACTTTCAAGAGAGGTTATAGTCAAATTACCTGGCAATATTTAACATATAGTGCTAGCTGACTCCACAATACATAGAGACATAAAACTACAACGGGGTGTGTATAGCTTTAGTAATTGTACAAAACCTTGAAGACAGGACATCTATAACAATAGGTCATGTGGAACAGGGGCTGGCATAAGCTGTGCAAGGTTTAAATACAGTTAACACAAGCTCTGTAACGTCTGCATATATATCAGGGTACCTTTTCTGCAGATACTGCACTAAATAAGATAATAAGCTATGAGGTATATCAAGAACCCTGTTACTGTGACCCGGCTAGTAATATGCAACAATGAAGAGCAAACCAGAAAAAAAAAAAAGCTGCAATGTAGAAACACATCAATATAAACACTGTGACCAATATATGCCAACGGTATAACAAAGTTGGATTAAGGAAAGGAGATGGTGTCAATGATAAGCTCCTTGGTTGGGAAATGTCCCCAGAATTATCAGAACAAAGTACCTAACTTTTGCTTGTGGCAAAACCTGCGTGAGCAACACTTTGTAATGAGGCAGTTTGATTAAAAAAAAAAGCTATTGCAGGAAGTGTGGAGTGCAGAGAGTGTGTAGTATATTTCTTGCACTGACGAACACCTAGGCAGGCCGGTCAATAGTAAAACTTAACCGCCGTATCTGCAAGCCTACTGACAGCACAATCCATTAGCACACAACTCCAAACTCAGTCTCGCAGACGTACTTGTGCCTGCAGACGTGCTAGTGCTCCGTGCACAGAGCCGGGCGACTGCCCATGGCCACCCTCAGAGCCGCTCTTCTCAACTGAACCTGGATGCTGTGTGTCGATCCCAAGGTGCTTCTATTAGGAATCCTGTGGTCTAGAGCGCCAAGTTATGAGATTATTGCCCAACTTTCTATAGCCAGTTGATTAACTAGAGTCACAAAGGGGCACATAAGAAACAGTACCTCGTATGAAGTAACCTGAACCTTCACAGCAATCTCACCGCTCTCAGCGCTTCCACCTTTCTTGCGGGTTATCGGAACTGGAACATGATGTGGTGGTGGTCCCAAAGGAGGATTCGCTCTGAGAAGTGGACAAACCAGTGGCCCGGCGGAACCACCGACCAGTGATGCCAGGCCAGCCAATCAAGGAGTCCTCCGTGCACCCGGACCTGCAGCCGGACCTGTCAGTTGTATGTGGAGCAGATCTAAGAGTAGACAGCACACCCTCCGTCACAGCCAGGGGACTCAGGTGCTGCCGCTGATGGTACAACCCAACCAGGTGGGCTAGAGTACCACTCCTCTGATGTGGGTGAAACCAGGCACCCCGGGGCAAACGTGATCCGACTCCGGTTAGGTTAACAACGACAGCTCAGGTGGCCCTCAATAAGGTAAAGCTGAAGCTCATCCACTGCATGGAAAAGGTAACAGAGCTCCTTAAGTTAATGTTCAGGTTAGCTGGTGGAGCACCTGGAGGCTCCTGGAAAATGGCGTGCACCAGCCACCGTGCACAATTAGGCTGTAAATGCAAACTTCCAATGTGGGATCGCAATCCTAAGACCCAAGCCTGAATCCGGCCAAGGGAAACAGCGAAGGCTGGTGATGGCTTAGGCCTCACATAGAGGCGCGGAGCTTCCAGAGACACCTGCAGCTGCCTGCAGTTACCTGTCGGCCCCGCCTCCAGCCGGGAAGTTGGCTTCATCTTTATTTATGTTAGAGATGTTTGTCTCTTTAATTTGTAGGAAATCCATCACCATTCTTAAAAATACCTCTATTTGAGGAATTTTATTAAGTAGGGGCATAAACTTGGATTTTATTTTGAGTTTTTTGTCAAGGAATTCTTCATTTATAGGGATATCACCTTCTTCGCTCTCATTCCAAAGTTCTATCAAAATATCAAGCATTCTTAGTTCTTCAGTAGCACTATCACCATGTGTATTGTAGATATTATTTTTTAAGGCTAGTTTTCTACAAAACAAGTGTAGATCCTTAGTTAGCTCGAATTTATTTAATGATGGAGTAGGGGAGAATGACAATCCTTTGGACAGGATATGTACATGGATTAGGGGTCAGGGTTCTTTTGGATAGGTTAATAACTTGTAGTTTGTTTTCAGTCTCATCTACCATTTTGGTCGTTTGCTCCCGTCTTCCCTTCTCCTGTACCCACTGTCTGTTCGATATGCCCATCTTGATCTGTCTCGCAAGTTTCTATTCGTCCCCTTTGCCTCTTCTTGTGGGTCTCTTGTCCCTTTGTCCAGGTGATCTGGATCTCTGCCTAAAAAACTGCTGCTAGTAGGTTTGTTATTGCTATTATCTGAGTCACTGTCTTCTAAGTCTGAAGAGTCACAATCTGACTGGGTCGTTGTTTTAGAGGGTGGTAGGCTATTCACTGGTCTGGGCCTGGGCTATTTGTCATCCCAAGTGAAGATCTTTCCTTTTTCATAATCTTTAATGTCATGTCTCATTTTTGAGCACTTAGTTTGTATTATTTCTTTCTCTCTCTTGTCAAGCTCATCCCTCATTTCTTTATACGCTTGTTTAAATTTATCTAGATCTTCGAATTTTTGTAATTTCATATTGTAATCAGTTATTTCCTTATCAAGTTCTGTCATAACCTCAGTTTCGTAGTCTGATAGAATGGCTACTAATATCTCAGAACAATTGATCAGAGCCTCTTCCCATCTATCCTTATAGGAATCAATGTGAAAAGAGAATGTAGGCAATAATCTCAGTCGTAAGCTCCTGGGAGTGATATGTTTAGCTAAATATTTATTATATGAGCTTTTATTCCAGAAAGAGCGTGTATGTTTTTTTTAATTAAATATCCTAAAGATTTTAAACCTTCCTCCCAATTATCAATATCCTTTGTGGTTAGTTTTTCGCTATTACAAAGTGATGCAAATGTTTTGTCAATGTCTTTCAAACGTTGTTCTTGTCTGTTTTTAAAATCAAGTGATAAATTGGAGGACGTCATGTTGACCTTAGTTAGTTGTCAATATAGCAAAATCCCAGAAAAGCTGTTGTAAACAGCTAGAATAAATATATAGAAACTTAAAAGGATAGGAAACAATTACTCTTATCTAGACCCCATAAATAAAACGTATATAGCCAAGAAGAAGTGGCCCCTTCAATGAAGAACGGGGTTCAGTAGTTGGCTAGGGTGAGAATCACCTATAATTACTATCGTCAATTAATGGGGGGTGCTCGATGTCCAGTTAAAGTTACTTTAAACAGAGGAAAGAGAAAAGGGCGGACATATCTTGAGCGCTCATAGGGGATAATTTCATATAAGTAGTATTAGAAAACTCCAGGCAGGTAGGTTGCCAGAAGGGAGGGGATCAGCAAATTAAAACTTAACGTTTATTAAATACATTGTTAAAAATCTAACAGTGTAAGTGATGTCTACAATTAACACATAAAACTTAGATTAAAAACTGAAGAAAAGAGTACCAGCATAACTATATACCAATAAATATCTATATAGCAACCATTGTGGATATAGTTAGCAAATTAAATACTGAGAAATTAGGTATTCACAAAGAATGTACTATATTAAATGATGACATGAACTTGTCCCACAAAGCACCATTTAACAGTATGTGCACGATAAATACATCTCATTGAAGGGTAAGATAAATTCAGTATGGTATACAGTAGAAAATGCTCACAAATTGTACAAATAACTGTTTACAATGAAGGGTTAACCTCCAAACACAATTACGACTGCCTAGGTACAGTACTGGAGCCGGGTTAACCAAACTGAAACAGTCACTAGTTATACTATTGTGGGTTTAGTTGGCAGATTCAATACTGGGAAATTAGAGCTTCACAAGTAGTGTACTATCTGATGGTAATAAAAATGGAATAATCCCACAAAGTACCTACAACAGTATGTAAACTTTATATATATCAAAATTATGGATAAGACAAATTCAGTTAGGTGTGCACTAGAAAATTCTCATGGATTGTACAAGTAACTATCTATAATGAAGGATTGACCTCCAACAACAATTAAGCCTTTCTAAGTACAATACTGGAGTAGTGTAAGCCAAACTGAAAGAGTCATTAAGTAAGTTTATTTAGATAGATTTATCGTGGATTAAATAAGTTAGCGTGATGACGCTATGAGAGTATAGAATCTATTGAATTTGCTAACAATATATATCATATATATCCTATAAGTGGGTCATATACAGTTGCAAAATAAGGGTAGCTGGTCTCTAAAGATGCCTTCTAAAATGTACTCATTTTTATCCCAAATCACGATGTTACCACCCTTATCTGATGGTTTGACCAGGATGCCATCTCATGAATTAATTTCATTTAGGGCTTTGGCTTCATCTTTATTTATGTTAGAGATGTTTGTCTCTTTAATTTGTAGGAAATCCCTCATTACCATTCTTAAAAATACCTCTATTTGAGGAATTTTATTAAGTGGGGGCATAAACTTGGATTTTATCTTGAGTTTTTTGTCAAGGAATTTTTCATTTATAGGGATATCACCTTCTTCGCTCTCATTCCAAAGTTCTATCAAAATATCAAGGGTTCTTAGTTCTTCAGTAGCGCTATCACCATGTGTATTGTAGATCTTTTTTAAGGCTAGTTTTCTACAAAACAAGTGTAGATCCTTAATTAGCTTGAATTTATTTAATGATGGAGTGGGGGAGAATGACAATCCTTTGGACAGGATATGTACATGGATAGGGGTCAGGGTTCTTTTGGATAGGTTAATCACTTGTAGTTTGTTTTTAGTCTCACCTACCATTTTGGTTGTTTGCCCCAGTCCTCCCTTCTCCTGTACCCACTGTAGGATATTTAATCAAAAAACATACACTCTCTTTCTGGAATAAAAGCTCATATGATAAATATTTAGCTAAACATATCACTCCCAGGGGTTTACGAGTGAGATTATTCCCTACATTCTCCTTTCACATTGATTCCTATAAGGATAGATGGGAACAGGCTCTGATCAATTGTTCTGAGATATTAGTAGCTATTCTATCAGACTACAAAACTGAGGTTATGACACAACTTGATAAGGAAATAACTGATTACAATATAAAATTACAAAAATTTGTAGATCTAGATACATTTAAACAAGCGTATAAAGAAATGAGGGATGAGCTTTACAAGAGAGAGAAAGAAATAATACAAACTAAGTGCTCAAAAATGAGACGTGACATTAAAGATTATGAAAAAGGAAAGATCTTTACTTGGGATGACAAACAGCCCAGGCGCAGACCAGTGAACTGTCTACCACCCTCAAAAACTACGACCCAGTCAGAATGTGAATCTTCAGCCTTAGAAGACAGTGACTCAGATAATAGCAATAACAAACCTACTAGCAGCAGTTTTTTAGGCAGAGATCCAGATCACCTGGACAAAGGGACAATAGACCCACAAGAAGAGGCAAAGGGGGTGAACAGAAACTTGCGAGACAGATCAAGATGGGCATATCGAACAGACAGTGCGTACAGGAGAAGAGAGGACTGGGGCAAACGACCAAATGGTAGATGAGACTGAAAACAAACAACAAGTGATTAACCTATCCAAAAGAACCCTGACCCCTATCCATGTACATATCCTGTCCAAAGGATTGTCATTCTCCCCTACTCCATCATTAAATAAATTCAAGCTAATTAAGAATCTACACTTGTTTTGTAGAAAACTAGCCTTAAAAAATATCTACAATACACATGGTGATAGCGCTACTGAAGAACTAAGAACGCTTGATATTTTGATAAAACTTTGGAATGAGAGCGAAGAAGGTGATATCCCTATAAATAAAGAATTCCTTGACAAAAAACTTAAAATAAAATCCAAGTTTATGCCCCCACTTAATAAAATTCCTCAAATAGAGGTATTTTTAAGAATGGTGATGAGGGATTTCCTACAAATTAAAGAGACAAACATCTCTAACATAAATAAAGATGAAGCCAAAGGGGCATATAAGCACAAAAGGAGCTTGATGTCCCGTGTTTCTGGCGAGCCTCCAGGCTCGCCAGAAACAGCAATTATGAAGCAGCGGTCACAAAGACCGCTGCTTCATAACCTGTCCGCCTGCTCTGAGCAGGCGGACAGACATTGCCGGAAATCAACCCGATCGAGTACGATCGGGTTGATTGACACCCCCCTGCTGGCGACCTATTGGCCGTATTGCTCGCCATATTCAGCGAGGTCTGTCGGACCTGAGCCGCACTGTCGGATCAGGTCCGACAGACCTTGATAAATAGGGGCCATAGCCTTAAATTAAATTAATTCATAGGACGACATCCTGGTCAAACCATCTGATAATGGCGGTAACATCGTGATTTGGGATAAAGATAAGTACATTTTAGATGGCGTCTTTAGAGACCAGCTACCCTTATTTTTCAACAGTATATGACCCACTTATAGGATATATATGATATATATTGTTAGCAAATTCAATAGATTCTATACTCTCATAGCGTCATCACGCTAACTTATTTAATCCACAATAAATCTATCTAATTTAACTTACTTAATGTCTCTTTCAGTTTGGCTTACACTGCTCCAGTATTGTACTTAGACAGGCTTAATTGTTGTTGGTGGTCAATCCTTCATTATAGATAGTTACTTGGACTATCCGTGAGCATTTTTTAGTGTACACCTAACTGAATTTGTCTTATCCTTAATTTTGATATATATAAAGTTTACACACTGTTGTAGGTACTTTGTGGGATTAGTCCATTTTTATTACCATCAGATAGCATACTACTTGTGAAGCTCTAATTTCCCAGTATTGAATCTGCCAACTAAACCCACAATAGTATAACTAGTGACTGTTTCAGTTTGGTTAACCCGGCTCCAGTACTGTACCTAGGCAGTCGTAATTGTGTTTGGAGGTTAACCCTTCATTGTAAACAGTTATTTGTACAATTCGTGAGCATTTTCTACTGTATACCATACGGAATTTATCTTACCCTTCACTTAGATGTATATATTGTGCACATACTGTTAAATGGTGCTTTGCGGGACAAGTTTATGTCATCATCATTTCATGTAGTACATTCTTTGTGAAGACCTAATTTCTCAGTATTTAATTTGCTAGCTATATCCACAATGGTTGTTGTATATATATTTATTGGTATATAGGTATGCTGGTACTCTTTTCTTCAGTTTTTAATCTAAGTTTTATGTGTTAATTGTAGACATCACTTACACTGTTAGATTTTTAACAATGTATTTAAGAAACAGTAAGTTTTAAGTTGCCTTCTGGCAACCTTCCTGCCTTGAGTTTACTAATACTACTTATATGAAATTATTCCCTGTGAGTTGCTTAAGTTTTGTCCGCCCTTTTCTCTCTTTCCTCTGTTTAAAGTAAATTATAAATTATTAAGTCAAGGGCATAGAGAAAGAGCTTGTTTTCTGAATTTATTTTTTATATAATAGCTGATATCTTCATCTATGTGCAGCAAAACTGGAGCTTTTTTTTTTTTTTTTTTTTAAAGGGACAGTATACACCAATTTTCATATAATGTAATAGACACTACTATAAATGCACTACTATATATGCACAGATGCTAATCTAAAAATCCAGTATACAACCTTTTAAAAACGTACTTAGAAGCTTCCAGTTTAGCACTTTTGATGAGGTTATTCTGGAACACCCAGTGAAAGCAGACACTCCCCCCTCCCCCTTCCTCTGCATATGAAATATGTTGTTGTTTTTTGAGAACTTTGTCTTCTCTTTGGTTTGTCCAAGCATTCTCAACCCCTGCAAATTTTCAAATGACTTTCATTTTCTAAAACCAAATAGGTTCTTATCTGGCAGATTATTTGCTGAGTCTAAAGCTCATTACAGATTAGCTGCAGTGGCAGCTAAACCAGTCAGACCTCACATACCTGTCACAATAGAAGCTGCAGTAGAACCATAAGGAAATGCAACCAAAAACTTACTAATTGGTGAGGAGGCAGGTTAGAATTAAAATGTTAATAATGCATTGCATAGAAAATATAGGATGTGAGTGGAGTGCTACAAATTCACAAATATGAATAGCACTTCAGTGGGTGCATGTTTATGTCCCTCCATGGGCACTCCTTGCATCAAGTTTTTTTTCTCTCTCTAATCAATGGTAGGTTATATACACACAATTAGATGCCATATTACCCACTCTATCCAGAGCAAGCAGCACATACTCCAATGCTGAGCTTTAGCTGCTGTTACATCTGTGTGACTAATTGCAGCTGAAGCAAAGCAGCAGCTAAAATATTGATCATGCTAATTACATTAGCATACATTTACATAAATAATTTTATAGCATAGCTAATAAACTAAAGCTGCTATGGCAGATTTTAAATTATGATGTATTTAACCAAGATTTTTATATATATATATATATATATATATATATATATATATATATATATATATATATATATATATATATATTAATATAGCACACAGAGAAAGTCCAGCACTCACTCACAAGCTCTCAACTAAGACAAAAAAGGTCATAGGATGTGTATCCGGTCCGGCCTGAGAGTGCTGACCCCACCCATGTTTTGTATATGTTTGGGGAGATTACATTAGCCTGTGCACCCTCCATTGTTCACAGTTGTTTGAATATGAGCCTACATTGTGTGGTTCTTTAGGGACCCAGGTTTTTGGGAGAGACCTTGACAAGGTACTTGGGCTTTTCCCATTTTGCCAGTTGCGGTAATTAACTCTTCCATTGCTGCTTTTTATCTTAGTTGAGAGCTTGTGAGTGAGTGCTGGACTTTCTCTGTGTGGTATATTAATGTATTATTTTTTTGTAATTTTCCCTGTTTGGGCCTTGCACCCAGGCCTGTCTGGGGTTAACTGCCTGTGACTCTGGTGACAGTGCAGCTTCCTGAGAGTGCTGTTTTGCACCCAGGGCTGTGCATGTTACAGGGTCATAGTGTCAGGGTTTTTTCCCTGTTTTGTTTGCCATGTGCTGCTGGAAGCTATTTTACTCACCTCTCTTCCTGACTATGGTGCATTGTGGGGGATGCTGCTCATTTCCTGCACTTCCTTTTATGGCCAGACTGGTGTGCATCATTTGTGTGAGACAGGATGCAGTCTCAGAATTGTGATGTCATCACTTATTATTTAAAGGGCCTCTGTTCAGTATGCTTTGCCTTTGCGTTGTCTCAGACCTGTTTGTGAGAGTTCCTGTGTATTACCTGGCTGCCTGAAGTCCTTCCTGGTTCCTGATCTCTGGCTTGTTCCTGACTCTGCTGTTTTCCTTGTTCCTGATTCCGGCTCGTCTGACTATTCGCTTTGGCTCCTGACTCGGCTCGTCTGACTACCAGCTTTGGTTTTGACTCCTGGCTTGTTATTTGACTTGTGGACTTTTTTTATTATTTTTTGCTATTAATAAAGGTGTGATTATTTTTGCACTTCTTGTTTCAGTCTGATTCCTGGCACCCTGACACATAGGATGTGTCCCCGGTCTGGCCTGAGAGTGCTGACCCACCCGGGTTTTGTATATGTTTGGGGAGATTACATTAGCCTGTGCACCCTCCATTTTTTCACAGTTGTTTGAATATGAGCCTGCATTGTGTGGCTGTTTAGGGACTCAGGTTTTTGGGAGAGACCTTGACAAGGTACCTGGGCTTTTCCCATTTGGCCAGATGCGGTAACTAACTCTTCCATTGCTGCTTTTTATCTTAGTTGAGAGCTTGTGAGTGAGTGCTGGACTTTCTCTGTGTGCTATATTAATGTATTATTTTTTTGTAATTTTCCCTGTTTGGGCCTTGCACCCAGGCCTGTCTGGGGATAACTTCCTGTGACTCAGGTGACAGTGTAGCTTCCTGAGAGTGCTGTTTTGCACCCAGGGCTGTGCATGTTACAGGGTCATAGTGTCAGGGTTTTTTCCCTGTGTTGTTTGCCATGTGCTGCTGGCAGCCATTTTACTCACCTCTCTTCCTGACTATGGTGCATTGTGGGGGATGCTGCTCATTTCCTGCACTTCCTTTTATGGCCAGACTGGTGTGCATCATTCGTGTGAGACAGGATGCAGTCTCAGAATTGTGATGTCATCACTTATTATTTAAAGGGCCTCTGTTCAGTATGTTTTGCCTTTGCATTGTCTCAGACCTGTTTGTGAGAGTTCCTGTGTATAACCTGGCTGCCTGACGTCCTTCCTGGTTCCTGATCTCTGGCTTGTTCCTGACTCTGCTGTTTTCCTTGTTCCTGATTCCGGCTCGTCTGACTATTCGCTTTGGCTCCTGACTCGGCTCGTCTGACTACCAGCTTTGGTTTTGACTCCTGGCTTGTTATTTGACTTGTGGACTTTTTTTATTATTTTTTGCTATTAATAAAGGTGTGATTATTTTTGCACTTCTTGTTTCAGTCTGATTCCTGGCACCCTGACACATAGGATGTGTCCCCGGTCTGGCCTGAGAGTGCTGACCCACCCGGGTTTTGTATATGTTTGGGGAGATTACATTAGCCTGTGCACCCTCCATTTTTTCACAGTTGTTTGAATATGAGCCTGCATTGTGTGGCTGTTTAGGGACTCAGGTTTTTGGGAGAGACCTTGACAAGGTACCTGGGCTTTTCCCATTTGGCCAGATGCGGTAACTAACTCTTCCATTGCTGCTTTTTATCTTAGTTGAGAGCTTGTGAGTGAGTGCTGGACTTTCTCTGTGTGCTATATTAATGTATTATTTTTTTGTAATTTTCCCTGTTTGGGCCTTGCACCCAGGCCTGTCTGGGGATAACTTCCTGTGACTCAGGTGACAGTGTAGCTTCCTGAGAGTGCTGTTTTGCACCCAGGGCTGTGCATGTTACAGGGTCATAGTGTCAGGGTTTTTTCCCTGTGTTGTTTGCCATGTGCTGCTGGCAGCCATTTTACTCACCTCTCTTCCTGACTATGGTGCATTGTGGGGGATGCTGCTCATTTCCTGCACTTCCTTTTATGGCCAGACTGGTGTGCATCATTCGTGTGAGACAGGATGCAGTCTCAGAATTGTGATGTCATCACTTATTATTTAAAGGGCCTCTGTTCAGTATGTTTTGCCTTTGCATTGTCTCAGACCTGTTTGTGAGAGTTCCTGTGTATAACCTGGCTGCCTGACGTCCTTCCTGGTTCCTGATCTCTGGCTTGTTCCTGACTCTGCTGTTTTCCTTGTTCCTGATTCCGGCTCGTCTGACTATTCGCTTTGGCTCCTGACTCGGCTCATCTGACTACCAGCTTTGGTTTTGACTCCTGGCTTGTTATTTGACTTGTGGACTTTTTGTTTATTTTTTGCTATTAATAAAGGTGTGATTATTTTTGCACTTCTCGTCTCAGTCTGATTTCTGGCACCCTGGCACCCTGACACATAGGATGTGTCCCCGGTCCGGCCTGAGAGTGCTGACCCCACCCGGGTTTTGTATATGTTTGGGGAGATTACATTAGCCTGTGCACCCTCCATTTTTTCACAGTTGTTTGAATATGAGCCTGCATTGTGTGGCTGTTTAGGGACCCAGGTTTTTGGGAGAGACCTTGACAAGGTACCTGGGCTTTTCCCATTTGGCCAGATGCGGTAACTAACTCTTCCATTGCTGCTTTTTATCTTAGTTGAGAGCTTGTGAGTGAGTGCTGGACTTCCTCTGTGTGCTATTTTAATGTATTATTTTTTGGTAATTTTCCCTGTTTGGGCCTTGCACCCAGGCCTGTCTGGGGTTAACTGCCTGTGACTCTGGTGACAGTGCAGCTTCCTGAGTGCTGTTTTGCACCCAGGGCTGTGCATGTTACAGGGTCATAGGATGTGTACCCGGTCCGGCCTGAGAGTGCTGACCCCACCAGTGTTTTGTATATGTTTGGGGAGATTACATAAGCCTGTGCACCCTCCATTTTTTCCACAGTTGTTTGAATGTGAGCCTGCATTGTGTGGCTCTTTAGGGACCCAGGTTTTTGGGAGAGACCTTGACGAGGTACCTGGGCTTTGCCCATTTGGCCAGATGCGGTAACTAACTCTTCCATTGCTGCTTTTTAGCTTAGTTGAGAGCTTGTGAGTGAGTGCTGGACTTTCTCTGTGTGGTATATTAATGTATTATTTTTTTGTAATTTTCCCTGTTTGGGCCTTGCACCCAGGCCTGTCTGGGGATAACTGCCTGTGACTCTGGTGACAGTGCAGCTTCCTGAGAGTGCTGTTTTGCACCCAGGGCTGTGCATGTTACAGGGTCATAGTGTCAGGGTTTTTTCCCTGTTTTGTTTGCCATGTGCTGCTGGCAGCCATTTTACACTCCTCTCTTCCTGACTATGGTGCATTGTGGGGGATGCTGCTCATTTCCTGCACTTCCTTTTATGGCCAGACTGGTGTGCATCATTTGTGTGAGACAGGATGCAGTCTCAGAATTGTGATGCCATCACTTATTATTTAAAGGGCCTCTGTTCAGTATGTTTTGCCTTTGCGTTGTCTCAGACCTGTTTGTGAGAGTTCCTGTGTATTACCTGGCTGCCTGACGTCCTTCCTGGTTCCTGATCTCTGGCTTGTTCCTGACTCTGCTGTTTTCCTTGTTCCTGATTCCGGTTCGTCTGACTATTCACTTTGGCTCCTGACTCGGCTCGTCTGACTACCAGCTTTGGTTTTGACTCCTGGCTTGTTATTTGACTTGTGGACTTTTTATTATTTTTTGCTATTAATAAAAGTGTGATTATTTCTCTTGTTAAGTGTATCCAGTCCACGGATCATCCATTACTTATGGGATATTAACTCCTCCCCAACAGGAAGTGCAAGAGGATTCACCCAGCAGAGCTGCTATATAGCTCCTCCCCTAACTGCCATTACCAGTCATTCTCTTGCACCCAACGAATAGATAGGATGTGTGAGAGGACTTTGGTGATTATACTTAGTTTCATACCTTCAATCAAAAGTTTGTTATTTTATAATAGCACTGGAGTGTGTTATTCCTTCTCTGGTAGAATTTGAAGAAGAATCTACCTGAGTTTTTCTATGATTTTAGCCGTAGTTAAGATCATATTGCTGTTTCTCGGCCATCTGAGGAGAGGTAAACTTCAGATCAGGGGACAGCGGGCAGATTAATCTGCAAAGAGGTATGTAGCAGCTTATTATTTTCTGACAATGGAATTGATGAGAAAATTCTGCCATACCGATATAATGTAAACTCAGCCTTAAATGCAGTAGCAGCAACTGGTATCAGGCTGTCATGTATGTATATTTTACACTTCAGTATTCTGGGGAATGGCACTTCACTGGAATTATACTGTATGCATAAAACTTTAGCCTAATTTGCAGGGACTAGCAACAGGCTTTTTAATAACACTCAATTTATTAATGTTAAACGTTTTTTGCTGGCATGTAAAATCGTTTAATTTTCTGAGGTACTGGGTGAAAAAATGTTTTGGGCACTATTTTTTTCCACTTGGCAGTCGTTTTATTTAATTTATGACAGTTTACTGATCTCTCTCACTGTTATGTGTGAGGGAGAGGGGCCTTTTTTGGCGCTTTTGCTACGCATCAAAAAATTCAGTCAGAAGTTTATTGTCTTCCCTGCATGATCCGGTTCATCTCTACAGAACTCAGGGGTCTTCAAAACTTGTTTTGAGGGAGGTAATCACTCACAGCAGAGCTGTGAGATTGTAGTTGACTGTGATAAAAAAACGTTTATTTCTGTATTTTTTTTCTGCTATCAGGGTTAGTTATCCTTTGCTAATGGGAGCAATCCTTTGCTAAAATTGTGTTTTTTACAAAGATTTGATGCTATAACTTTTCAGTTTATTAATTTTCAACTGTCATAACTTTTTCTGTGCTTCTTATAGGCACAGTACGTTTTCATATTATAGTAAATTACTTGAAAAGTATTTCCAAGTTGCTAGTTTATTTGCTAGTGTGTTAAACATGTCTGATTCAGAGGAAGATATCTGTGCTATATGTGCTAAAGCCAAAGTGGAGCCCAATAGAAATTTATGTACTAACTGTATTGATGCTACTTTAAATAAAAGTCAATCTGTACAAATTGAACATATTTCACCAAACAACGAGGGGAGAGTTATGCCGACTAACTCGCCTCACGTGTCAGTACCTGCATCTCCCGCTCGGGAGGTGCGTGATATTGTAGCGCCGAGTACATCTGGGCGGCCATTACAAATCACATTACAGGATATGGCTACTGTTATGACTGAAGTTTTGGCTAAATTACCAGAACTAAGAGGTAAGCGTGATCACTCTGGGGTGAGAACAGAGTGCGCTGATAATATTAGGGCCATGTCAGACACTGCGTCACAATTTGCAGAACATGAGGACGGAGAGCTTCATTCTGCGGGTGACGGTTCTGATCCAAACAAACTGGATTCAGATATTTCAAATTTTAAATTTAAGCTGGAAAACCTCCGTGTATTACTAGGGGAGGTGTTAGTGGCTCTGAATGATTGTAACACAGTTGCAATACCAGAGAAAATGTGTAGGTTGGATAAATATTTTGCGGTACCGGCGAGTACTGACGTTTTTCCTATACCTAAGAGACTTACTGAAATTGTTACTAAGGAGTGGGATAGACCCGGTGTGCCGTTCTCACCCCCTCTGATATTTAGAAAGATGTTTCCAATAGACGCCACCACACGGGACTTATGGCAAACGGTCCCTAAGGTGGAGGGAGCAGTTTCTACTTTAGCTAAGCGTACCACTATCCCGGTGGAGGATAGCTGTGCCTTTTCAGATCCAATGGATAAAAAGTTAGAGGGTTACCTTAAGAAAATGTTTGTTCAACAAGGTTTTATATTGCAACCTCTTGCATGCATTGCGCCTGTCACGGCTGCAGCAGCATTTTGGTTTGAGTCTCTGGAAGAGACACTTGAATCAGCTCCATTAGATGAGATTACACACAAGCTTAAAGCCCTTAAGTTAGCTAACTCATTTATTTCAGATGCCGTAGTACATTTAACTAAACTTACGGCTAAGAATTCCGGATTCGCCATTCAGGCACGCAGAGCACTGTGGCTAAAATCCTGGTCAGCTGACGTTACTTCAAAATCTAAATTGCTTAATATACCTTTCAAAGGGCAGACCTTATTCGGGCCCGGGTTGAAAGAAATTATCGCTGACATTACAAGAGGTAAAGGCCATGCCCTGCCTCAAGACAGAGCCAAACCTAAGGCTAGACAGTCTAATTTTCGTTCCTTTCGTAATTTCAAAGCAGGAGCAGCATCAACTTCCTCTGCACCAAAACAGGAAGGAGCTGTTGCTCGCTACAGACAAGGCTGGAGACCTAACCAGTCCTGGAACAAGGGCAAGCAGGCCAGGAAACCTGCTGCTGCCCCTAAGACAGCATGAATCGAGGGCCCCCGATCCGGGAACGGATCTAGTGGGGGGCAGACTTTCTCTCTTCGCCCAGGCTTGGGCAAGAGATGTCCAGGATCCCTGGGCGTTAGAGATCATATTTCAGGGATACCTTCTAGACTTCAAATTCTCTCCCCCAAGAGGGAGATTTCATCTGTCAAGGTTGTCAACAAACCAAATAAAGAAAGAGGCGTTTCTACGCTGCGTACAAGATCTTTTATTAATGGGAGTGATCCATCCGGTTCCGTGGTCGGAACAAGGACAAGGGTTTTACTCAAATCTGTTTGTGGTTCCCAAAAAGGAGGGAACTTTCATTCCAATCTTGGATTTAAAGATCCTAAACAAATTCCTAAGAGTTCCATCGTTCAAAATGGAAACTATTCGGACAATTTTACCCATGATCCAAAAGGGTCAGTACATGACCACAGTGGATTTAAAGGATGCTTACCTTCACATACCGATTCACAAAGATCATTACCGGTATCTAAGGTTTGCCTTTCTAGACAGGCATTACCAGTTTGTAGCTCTTCCATTCGGATTGGCTACGGCTCCGAGAATCTTCACAAAGGTTCTGGGTGCTCTTCTGGCGGTACTAAGACCGCAAGGAATTGCGGTAGCTCCGTACCTAGACGACATTCTGATACAAGCTTCAAGCTTTCAAACTGCCAAGTCTCATACAGAGTTAGTACTGGCATTTCTAAGGTCGCATGGATGGAAGGTGAACGAAAAGAAGAGTTCTATCTTTCCACTCACAAGAGTTCCCTTCTTGGGGACTCTTATAGATTCTGTAGAAATTAAGATTTACCTGACAGAAGACAGGTTAACAAAGCTTCAAAATGCATGCCGTGTCCTTCATTCCATTCAACACCCGTCAGTAGCTCAATGCATGGAGGTGATCGGCTTAATGGTAGCAGCAATGGACATAGTACCCTTTGCACGCCTACATCTCAGACCGCTGCAATTGTGCATGCTAAGTCAGTGGAATGGGGATTACTCAGACTTGTCCCCTACTCTGAATCTGGATCAAGAGACCAGAAATTCTCTTCTATGGTGGCTTTCTCGGCCACATCTGTCCAGGGGGATGCCATTCAGCAGGCCGGATTGGACAATTGTAACAACAGGCGCCAGCCTACTAGGTTGGGGCGCTGTCTGGAATTCTCTGAAGGCTCAGGGACAATGGAATCAGGAGGAGAGTCTCCTACCAATAAACATTCTGGAATTGAGAGCAGTTCTCAATGCCCTTCTGGCTTGGCCCCAGTTAACAACTCGGGGGTTCATCAGGTTTCAGTCGGACAACATCACGACTGTAGCTTACATCAACCATCAGGGAGGGACAAGAAGCTCCCTAGCAATGATGGAAGTATCAAAGATAATTCGCTGGGCAGAGTCTCACTCTTGCCACCTGTCAGCAATCCACATCCCGGGAGTGGAGAACTGGGAGGCGGATTTCTTAAGTCGTCAGACTTTTCATCCGGGGGAGTGGGAACTTCATCCGGAGGTCTTTCCCCAAATACTTCGACGTTGGGGCAAACCAGAGATAGATCTCATGGCGTCTCGACAGAACGCCAAGCTTCCTCGTTACGGGTCCAGATCCAGGGATCCGGGAGCGGTTCTGATAGATGCTTTGACAGCACCTTGGACCTTCGGGATGGCTTATGTGTTTCCACCCTTCCCGATGCTTCCTCGATTGATTGCCAGAATCAAACAGGAGAGAGCATCAGTGATTCTAATAGCGCCTGCATGGCCACGCAGGACTTGGTATGCAGATCTAGTGGACATGTCATCCTGTCCACCTTGGTCGCTACCTCTGAAACAGGACCTTCTGATCCAGGGTCCCTTCAAACATCAAAATCTAATTTCTCTGAAGCTGACTGCTTGGAAATTGAACGCTTGATTTTATCAAAACGTGGTTTTTCTGAGTCAGTTATTGATACCTTAATACAGGCTAGGAAGCCTGTTACCAGAAAGATTTACCATAAGATATGGCGCAAATACTTATATTGGTGCGAATCCAAGAGTTACTCATGGAGTAAGGTTAGGATTCCGAGGATATTGTCTTTTCTACAAGAAGGTTTAGAAAAGGGTTTATCCGCTAGTTCCTTAAAGGGACAGATTTCAGCTCTGTCCATTCTTTTACACAAACGTCTGTCAGAAGTTCCGGACGTTCAAGCTTTTTGTCAGGCTTTAGCTAGGATCAAGCCTGTGTTTAAAACTGTTGCTCCACCATGGAGTTTGAACTTAGTTCTTAATGTTTTACAGGGGGTTCCGTTTGAACCCCTTCATTCCATTGATATCAAGTTGTTATCTTGGAAAGTTCTGTTTTTAATGGCGATTTCCTCGGCTCGAAGAGTCTCTGAGTTATCTGCCTTACATTGTGATTCTCCTTATCTGATTTTTCATTCAGACAAGGTAGTTCTGCGTACTAAACCTGGGTTCCTACCTAAGGTGGTCACTAACAGGAATATCAATCAAGAGATTGTGGTTCCATCTTTGTGTCCTAATCCTTCTTCGAAAAAGGAACGTCTGCTACACAATCTAGATGTAGTCCGTGCCCTGAAATTTTATCTACAGGCAACTAAGGATTTTCGACAAACGTCTTCCCTGTTTGTCGTTTATTCTGGTCAGAGGAGAGGTCAAAAAGCTTCGGCTACCTCTCTCTCCTTTTGGCTTCGTAGCATAATACGGTTAGCCTATGAGACTGCTGGACAGCAGCCTCCTGAAAGAATTACAGCACATTCTACTAGAGCTGTGGCTTCCACTTGGGCCTTTAAGAATGAGGCTTCTGTTGAACAGATTTGCAAGGCTGCAACTTGGTCTTCTCTTCATACTTTTTCCAAATTTTACAAATTTGACACTTTTGCTTCTTCGGAGGCTGTTTTTGGGAGAAAGGTTCTTCAGGCAGTGGTTCCTTCCGTATAAAGAGCCTGCCTGTCCCTCCCGTCATCCGTGTACTTTAGCTTTGGTATTGGTATCCCATAAGTAATGGATGATCCGTGGACTGGATACACTTAACAAGAGAAAACATAATTTATGCTTACCTGATAAATTTATTTCTCTTGTAGTGTATCCAGTCCACGGCCCGCCCTGTCACTTTAAGGCAGGTAATTTTTCCATTAAACTACAGTCACCACTGCACCCTATGGTTTTCCTTTCTCTGCATGTTTTCGGTCGAATGACTGGTAATGGCAGTTAGGGGAGGAGCTATATAGCAGCTCTGCTGGGTGAATCCTCTTGCACTTCCTGTTGGGGAGGAGTTAATATCCCATAAGTAATGGATGATCCGTGGACTGGATACACTACAAGAGAAATAAATTTATCAGGTAAGCATAAATTATGTTTTTTGCACTTCTCGTCTCAGTCTGATTCCTGGCACCCTGGCACCCTGACACATAGGATGTGTCCCCGGTCCGGCCTGAGAGTGCTGACCCCACCCGGGTTTTGTATATGCTTGGGGAGATTACATTAGCCTGTGCACCCTCCATTTTTTCACAGTTTTTTGAATATGAGCCTGCATTGCGTGGCTGTTTAGGGACCCAGGTTTTTGGGAGAGACCTTGACAAGGTACATGGGCTTTTCCCATTTGGCCAGATGCGGTAACTAACTCTTCCATTGCTGCTTTTTATCTTAGTTGAGAGCTTGTGAGTGAGTGCTGGACTTTCTCTGTGTGCTATTTTAATGTATTATTTTTTTGTAATTTTCCCTGTTTGGGCCTTGCACCCAGGCCTGTCTGTGGTTAACTGCCTGTGACTCTGGTGACAGTGCAGCTTCCTGAGTGCTGTTTTGCACCCAGGGCTGTGCATGTTACAGGGTCATAGGATGTGTACCCGGTCCGGCCTGAGAGTGCTAACCCCACCCGTGTTTTGTATATGTTTGGGGAGATTACATAAGCCTGTACACCCTGCATTTTTTCACAGTTGTTTGAATGTGAGCCTGCATTGTGTGGCTCTTTAGGGACCCAGGTTTTTGGGAGAGACCTTGACGAGGTACCTGGGCTTTGCCCATTTGGCCAGATGCAGTAACTAACTCTTCCATTGCTGCTTTTTATCTTAGTTGAGAGCTTGTGAGTTAGTGCTGGACTTTCTCTGTGTGCTATATTAATGTATTATTTTTTTGTAATTTTCCCTGTTTGGGCCTTGCACCCAGGCCTGTCTGGGGTTAACTGCCTGTGGCTCTGGTGACTGTGCAGCTTCCTGAGAGTGCTGTTGCACCCAGGGCTGTGCAAGTTACAGGGTCATAGGATGTGTACCGGTCCGGCCTGAGAGTGCTGACCCCACCCATGTTTTGTATATATATATATATATATATATATATATATATATACACACTTTATTATCCTCATTGGACTTGAACCTTAAACATACCAGTGATGTCAGTAAGACAGCAACTGGTTGGTAATCCTACAGAAAGTAGAGGATTGAATAAACACGCAGCAACTTAAAGGACAGTACACTGTAAAATTGTTTTTATATTAATGACTTGTTTTACCAGCTACAGAGTATAACATTTATGAGAAATTGCATTTTTCAGTTTATTTGTGTATATGAAGTAGCTGGTTTTGTGCTTTTAAACCACAGCCTATTACAATGGGTTGAGCTTCAGGTAATATCAGATCTCTTTATGATATCACTTTTATGTACACACACTTGCTTCCTTATCTTATATTTGTCTAGAAAACCAAAGCTCAATATTTAGAGAGAACAATGGAAAATTATCATTTTATTACTTAACTATCCTGCACCCCACTGAGAGTGTAATCTCTTCTGCTGGCTGTGTTTACTTAGGCTATTCAATAAAATATACTCCATAGAAACTTTCAGTATAGGTTGGGATACCACTGGCTAAATCAGCTATTTCAAATGCCAAAATAGGGGTAAAGGAGCAACTTGTAAATAATTTAAAACACTCCAGCAGGTAAAATTAATAATTGGGAACAATTTAAAGGATAGAACATTTTTGGGTGAACTGTCCCTTAAGGGTTAACTTTTGCTGGAACTGTTAGGTGTGTGTAGGTGTAATATCTGGTGTGTCAGCTAGGGGGAGAAGTCTCAGAGGCTTTAGTGACTGCAGGCAGGTAGTAGGGTCAATAACCTGTTTTTGTCTTGCAGGTTGAAACAATGGAGAGGTCTCATCGTGCGTCCAAAGCTCCAAAGCGCTTTGCAGATTAACGAGAGGCTCCTGTAAGGAAGAACAACACTTCTTTTACTACAATGGGTGATATTGTTCCTCCTTCTCCCTCTGTGCCTAGTGCCTTCTATAATTCCTTTTCCTTTTGCTATTTACTCTTAGCTTGTTGCATCTGCAGCATGTTCCTCTTTCTTTCTCCCTGCTTACCCTATATCCTTTTCTTAGAGAGGTTTAGAGAGGAGCGCCAGTTAAGTCAAGGTCTGGTGTGTGTGTGTGAAAAATGTATTCACACTAGAACGAATAAAACCCTTTTGGTGAGGGCTAAGTTCCTATGATTGGATAGGAAGCTTATGTGGTAGTTAGACAATTAGGGAATGGATGTAAAATATATGATACAATTTATTACAAACACAATTTAAATCTCATAAACATGGATCCATGGTACATAAAAATATAATAAAACAATTTAAAATATATTAGATAAAATTCAAAGGGGATCGATCCCTCTAAGGGCAGAATATCCCCAAGATGGTATATAGAGATTGGTAGAAGTTATTAGACTATACTACCCTCTACTCCATATGGTAATATGAAAACTAGTTAAACAGATTAAACAAATTAAACAGATTGGTGGAATGTTATCCACCAATATGGGGAATACAATCTTAAGCAGATAAGGATACAGCTCAACAAAATATCATATGTGAACAAAAATCATATGTGAAAGGGGATACGCAGTGAAAAAACAAAGTTGATCAAAAAATGTGATCAAAAAAATGAACTAGTGTGTACACAATCTAGTGTAAAAAATGTGGTCTCAAAAAATTAAATAATGCAAATCACATAGCAAATCACATAGCATAAAGATGTGTAGTGAAAAATATATAAATTCATCAAAAAAGAAACAAAAATAGTGAATCAAGACTAGTATATATATACTAGTCTTGAGAAAGGCCCAAGCTGTGGGCCGAAACGCGT
Source organism: Bombina bombina (assembly GCF_027579735.1). Classification (NCBI taxonomy): domain Eukaryota; kingdom Metazoa; phylum Chordata; class Amphibia; order Anura; family Bombinatoridae; genus Bombina; species Bombina bombina. The sequence continues at coordinate 707,960,275 of NC_069501.1, read as the reverse complement.
TGACAATTATATGGTGAGCTATATTTCTTGATTTACCTACACTTTTTACAGTATTATACTATGTTATGTTTCTCTACCCTTAGGTTTTGAGGACTTCCCAGCATTTTTATATTGTCATTTTTTGTTTTTGTTTCTATTTTTTTGCCTTGAGACTGAGGCTTCTGAACTGTTTTTCGATTGGAATATTAGGACCCATTGGAGGATAAGAGATGTTTTATTGGACTTATTTATTCACAATATAACTTTTGGACACTTTTTTTCAGGATTGCCATAACGTCATCACTATCTGTTTTGTATGGACATTGATTTGATTACATTGATTTTCTGTATTTATATATCGTTCACGTTTTAACAATTGCCCACTCCTCCTTATATTGTTTATTGATTCACTATTTTTGTTTCTTTTTTGATGAATTTATATATTTTTCACTAATGTTTTGAGACCACATTTTTTACACTAGATTGTGTACACACTAGTTCATTTTTTTGATCACATTTTTTGATCACATTTTTTGATCAACTTTGTTTTTTCACTGCGTATCCCTTTTCACATATGATTTTTGTTCACATATGATATTTTGTTGAGCTGTATCCTTATCTGCTTAAGATTGTATTCCCCATATTGGTGGATACCATTCCACCAATCTGTTTAATTTGTTTAATCTGTTTAACTAGTTTTCATATTACCATATGGAGTAGAGGGTAGTATAGTCTAATAACTTCTACCAATCTCTATATACCAACTTGGGGATATTCTGCCCTTAGAGGGATCGATCCCCTTTGAGTTTTATCTAATATATTTTAAATTGTTTTATTATATTTTTATGTACCATGGATCCATGTTTATGAGATTTAAATTGTGTTTGTAATAAATTGTATCATATATTTTACATCCTTTCCCTAATTGTCTAACTACCACATAAGCTTCCTATCCAATCATAGGAACTTAGCCCTCACCAAAAGGGTTTTATTCGTTCTAGTGTGAATACATTTTTCACACACACACACACCAGACCTTGACTTAACTGGCGCTCCTCTCTAAACCTCTCTAACAATAGTATTTCCCCTGTGGGTAGTGGGGGCCCACCTTAGATAGGAGCTATAGGTCCTTTAAGCGCTGTGAGTACAATACATTTTTTGAGATCCTATATCCTTTTCTGCTGCCTCTTCTTCTGCCCCTTTATTTTCTTCTCGTTCATCTGTCCCTTCTGTCTCTTTTTCTTATGTTTTCTCAGCTCCTGTTCTGTCTATCCTCTCCCCTCTGCCATTCTCTATCGTCCTTCCCATCCCTCCACTGTCCCCCCTGGCCTTTTTCAGGTGGCAGCTTCTATTCCTCCCCTTCAGGTGTCTCCCAAGCAGGGGGGCTGACTATGGAGGCCATGTCTCTTCTGTTGCTTGAGGAGTCAGCCAGCTGGGGTTAGATTTGTTCTAAGGGGGGCTGGGGGCCACAAGGTAATGGCCCCTGCCGCCTTCAACATGGCCCGGCTTGTCATGCTTCCGCTGCGCCCCACCCCCCAGTGACACTGCTATCTTAGTTGTAGGCAGGGCTGGACTGGAAAATCAGACCGGCCCTGGAAATTTGTATGGCCCAGCCCAGCCTCGCCCCCCCCCCCCCTCCGGCTCATGGCCCAATCCGGGAGTTTGGGAAAAAAAACAAGTACAATTACAGCTACATGCTATTCCTCAACATAAACTCTAATGTAAAAATCTGATTTAATAATATTTAGATTGAGGATAAAGTAGCACAACTCATACGTGCGGCATCAATCGTATTATTTGTCCCGGTTCCGTTTTTGTTAATGTTGTTTGCAGTGCAGAAAAATGCTCTCAGATTTTGTGAATACATTCCCTAAAAAGCATGCATAGCCCAAGTCTTTATTTCACCTTGATCTACTAGAAATAGCTAACTAGTACGTTGAGAAGAGCCTATATTAAAACTGGGACCCCATATTAATAGGGATACACTTTTACAATTCATGAAAAACAAGTCTTGTAAAACTTAATCAGAACGTTTCTGATAACCTACCTTTATTGTGCACGCGACCTGCATGCTCTATTCTTGATCCCTCATCGCGTGAGTCCCACATGATATCACTCACAGTTGAACAGCCGCTCAAATTAAAGAAGTGGCCTACAGGTTCTCAGTGTGGGCGGGGCTAAGGGTACTGGCGGTGCACTGACTTGCCCTTTGCGCACTATACAGTTAGCAGCGGCGCGTGCACGTCCCTCACAACTGTGCTTGTTTTTTCACACACTGCACTCCAGTGTTTTTCTCACACTGCAGCTGCCCCTGCCAGCCCACTGGCTGCCAGCCCACCAGGATTTTTCCTGTTATCCCGGCGGCCCAATCCGGCCCTGGTTGTAGATGATGGTGGAGGTCTGCCTGCAGAATCAGATTGAAGTAGGAGTAGGGATTCAGTCAGGGGATGTCGCAATTTAGGCCGAACCTCTGGGAAATTTGTAATCTACTTATGGAATACCCTGAAATGAATTAGAGTTCCAGCCGTGCGCTATATATAATCAGCTTATAAGCACCACCAAGCAGTTGAGGAAAAGCTTGTAAAGGAAGTAGCCTTAGGTAGGATGGCGAGACCCTTCCATTCCCTTCCGTTAGGTAATCTCCCATGGGGGTAGTGCCCAAGAAGGACGCCGGGAAGTTTAGGCTGATACAGCACTTGTCTCACCCGGAAGGAGCTCCAGTTAATGATGCTCTGGACGAGACTGACACGTCTGTCATGTATCAGTTTTTTGAGTCTGCTTTAGCTGTGGTTCAGAGTGTAGGCCCTAGGGCATATATAGCAAAGGAAGACATAGAGTCAGCCTTTCGTCTTCTCCCCATTCATCCAGAGAGCTTCTATTTGATGGGTTGCATGTTTCAGGGCCGGTATTACGTGGACCACTGCTTGCAAATGGTTTGAGCAATTTCTTGGGCATACTTCAAGCTGTTCAGCTGGATCTGGCAATTGTGCTCAGCTTTTATGGACTATGCAGCGGCTGGTGGTACGCTTAGGGGTGTCTCTACCTAGTGAAAAGACTGAGGGTCCTTGTACCTGTTTAGTACTCCTAGGTATCAAAATTGACACCTTGGCTAAAGAATGCAGGTTACCAGCACAGAAGGTGGTCACCACAATAGCAGAGATTCAAGCCATTCTGGAATAAGGTAGGCCTACTTTGAGGGATTTCCAATCCATGCTAGGCTTATTGAATTTTGCATCTAGGGTGATACCCATGGGTAGAATCTTCAACAGGAGGATGGAGGCAGCCACTAAAGGGCTACAGTTACCTAGAGCACCAGTGAGGGTTTCTTGCAGGAGTTTAATGGGTGAGGATTTGATTACCTAAACCAGTTAGCAGCCAGAAGTTACACCTGTTTACAGATGCAGCCGGAGTCATGACCTTTAAACTAATTTTTGATGATTCATGGTGCACAGCTTCCTGACCTGCAGAGTGCACAGGTTTATTAAGGAATCTCACCTTACTCAAGCTATTTCCCATTCTAGTAGCCATAGAGTAACGGTGGGAGCGCTTGCAGAATCTGTCAATTTTTGGTCTGACAATGTAAGTGTCGTTCATGTCATTAATTGTCCGTCCACTTATTCCCCTCCGGTAGTTAATGTCCTGTAGCAATTGGTTTTGCTCTGCTTGCGCCATAATATTGCATTCATGTATAGGCATGTACCTGGAACAAGCAATGTGATCGCTGATGCACTATCTAGGGGTCAGTGGTCTAGATTCTGGGAGGTTGCCCCTACTGCTCTAGCCAAGGTTGACGAATGTTCTAATTATCTCTGGCAGGTGGTAAGTTCTGTGCAGGGCCGGACTGGGACCAAAAATAGGCCCGGGCATTTTAAGGCAAAACAGCCCACTCCTCCCCCATGTTTAATTTAAATGCCCACATACACACACTCATATGCATGCACACCACACATATAAACACTTACATGCATGCACATTACACATATACACACACCACGCATACATATACTCATAGACAAGCACACCACACATACTTACACTCATATGCGCATACACCACACATACACACACTCATATGCACCCACACCACACATACACACTCATATGCATGCACACCGCACATACACACTCATATGCATGCACGCATACAACACATACACACACACACACACACACACATATGCATGCAAACCACACATACACCCAGATACGCACACAACACACACACACACTCATATGCATTAATACCATATATATATATATATATATATATATACAAGTCACATCAGATATACATAAACAGAGGACCCAGAGGTCACTTGAAACATGGTTGTAAGTATATATTTTAATATATTTTAAAACCTGTGTCCCAAAACTACTACATCTAAAAATCAACAGCTGCTTTCTACAGTATAGATTTAACATTTTGCTCTCAGCTTTTTTAAAGTTTATATAGTAGATTTAATTTTTTTCCAGGGGTACAAATTCATTACCTTCAATGCATTTTTTTAATTAAAAAAAAGATCTATTTGAAATATTAATAATTAGTCCTACAGCAACATAATAAAATAAAACCTGTAGGCAAATAGCCTCACTGTACTTTACACTTACACTTTTGAAACCAAGGGGTAAAAAAAAAAAAAAAAACAACAATTATATAAAATGTCTGCCCTCTGTTATCAGGGGTCACAGCATGCATAGATCACACACAGGGAAGCTGTAAAAAGCAAAGATCTGACCTGACAAGCTGCACTTATTTATTTGTACACAAAAAGTGAACAGTGCTCAAGATTGTCTCTTACCTGTGTAGAAGTGACAGCTCTTCTATTGCCGGCATCTGCTACACTGCTCTGCTCAGCCCACCTTCTCCTTGTCTCCACAGAAGCCTGTGCATCGGCATGGAGGTAATAAACTCTGCTATAACATTTTTAGCTGTTCTCCTTCTCGGCATGCCATCAATTAACCAACTTGCAAAGTAACTTTAGCTATGTAATGTCTGTGCACCTCTCTGCTTTACGCGTCTGGAGGCTTTGATTTTCTGCAGATGCCATTAGGTGTAAATGCTGAAAAACAGCTTGCCAGCTAACGTGATTCTTGCTCCTATGGTCCTAACCATATGCAGCAGAGTGCGGAGCCCTCAAAGGACCAACCTGGTTAGGTCTCTTGCCCCCAATGCCCTGGATTACAAATTTACAACAATAAAAAAAAAACTTAAAAAAAAGAAAAGTAAGAGAGAGCTCCCCAGTCACTGCGCTCCCCACTGCACCTCTGCAAAAAACAGCCCAGTCTGTCCCCGCTTGGAAACGGCCCTTGTCACATTGAAATTTGAAAGCACCCAGTATGTGGTCTAATAGTGGGCGGGGCTCTGGTAACTGGCGGCCCACCGGGCAAATGCCCGGCATGCCCTATGGTCAGTCCGGGCCTGGTTCTGGGGAACTGCATTAAGGTTACTTCAGGGGTCACCGACTGCCTAGGACCTGGCAGTCTTACTGCAGGTATTGGGGTGAATGTGAATAGATTTTGTCTTCTCTAAAGCTGTCATGGCGGTCCCCAACAATACACAGCTTCCTGCAATGGGTAGCCTGCTTACATGAGGAAAGCCTTTCGGCTGGTGCAATTGGCAGCCGCGCAGCCACCATCTCTTTATTTACTATATTGTACGGGATTAATTAATATGGTCCAACATTATTTCCTGTAATGTGTGGAGACATATGTGTTCTCGTTAGGTGGGCTTCAGTGTTAAGAAAAAGTTGAACAGAGTCAATAGGGCTGTACTGGCAGCTGGCGGTGAGGTCATCACGAATGAGAACATCAGTATTGACTGCCCAGGACTTTTCAGAGGTGATGAAGTATACCTTTCAGATAGGCGTACTCACTTGTTCTTGGAAAATATTCATAGTTCCCTGGCCTCCCTTTGTGTTTAGGGGCGGCAAGAGTCCCTTGCCCTCTTTGGGTGGCAGCAGCGTGGTGCGATAAAAAATAGCAGGCTTAGCCTGGGGGTGAAAGAGGAGGGGAGCAAGTAGGGCAATTCATTGCTAGTCCCCAGTGGCTAGCTAACAGTGGCTCACTGCAAGATCCCTCCTGATAGCCAACCAGGCTGACGGAATGGGGGCATCCCCATTCCTTTAGGGTGGTCGCACACCTTACTTTGGAGTTTAGGACAGTGGAAATCTTGCCGGCCAATGTTAAGTTATTGAGGTTAATAATAAACAGCCAGATTACGAGTTTTGCGTTATGGCTGGCTTGCTAATAACCTGCAAGTTATTTCCACTGCTCACCTTTAATAGCACTGCTATTACAGGTTTGCAAAAACCTGGCGTTTGCGGGCAATATGGCTGCGTTGAGCTCCATACCGCACACAAATATAAGCGCTGCTTTGAGCCGCTTTGATGTGCTCGTGCACGATTTCCACATAGACATCAATGGGGAGAGCCGGCTAAAAAAAAGCCTAACACCTGCAATCGTGGAGTGTAAAGCTCCGTAACGCAGCCCCATTGATGTTTATGGGGAAAGAAAATATATGTTTAAACCTAACATCCTAACATAAACCCCGAGTCTAAACACCCCTAATCTGCTGCCCCCGACATCGCTGACACCTACATTACACTTATTAACCCCTAATCTGCCGCCCCCAATGTCGCCGCCACCTACATAAATTAATTAACCCCTCATCTGCCGCCCTAATGTCGCCGCTACCTACATAACTTTATTAACCCCTAATCTGCCGCCCCCAACGTCGTCGCCGCCACTATACTAAAGTTATTAACCCCTAAACCTCTGGCCTCCCACATCACTAACACTAAATAAATATATTAACCCCTAAACCTAACCCTAAGTCTAACCCTAACCCTAACGTAACCCTAACACCCCTAACTTTAACATAATTAAAATAATTCTAAATAAAACCTACTATTAATAACAAAATAATTCCTATTTAAAAATAAATACTTACCTGTAAAATAAACCCTAAGCTAGCTACAATATAACTAATAGTTATATTGTATCTATCTTAGGTTTTAGTTTTATTTCACAGCTAAGTTTGTATTTATTTTAACTAGGTAGACTAGTTAGTAAATAGTTATTAACTATTTACTAGCTACCTAGTTAAGATAAATACAAATTTACCTGTAAAATAAAACCTAACCTGCCTTATACTAACACCTAACATTACAATAAAATTTAAAAAAATTAAAATAATACATTTATCTAAATTACAAAAAATAATTACACAAAATAAAAAAAGAAATTATCAAAAATAAAAACGAATTAATACTAATCTAATAGCCCAAAATAAAAAAGCCCCCCCCCCAAAATAAAAAAAAACCCTAGCCTACACTAAACTGCCTATAGCCCTTAAAAGGGCCTTTTGCGGGATATTGCCCCAAAGACTAACTAGTCTACCTAGTTAAAATAAATACAAATTTAGCTGTGAAATAAAAATAAAACCTAAGATATATACAATATAACTATTAGTTATATTGTAGCTACCAGGGTTTATTTTACATGTAAGTATTTAGTTTTAAATAGGAATTATTTAGTTATTAATAGTAGGTTTTATTTAGATTTATTTTAATTATATTTAAGTTAGGGGTGTTAGGGTTAGGGTTAGGTTTAGGGGTTAATAGGTTTATTATAGTGGCGGAGTGGGCGGAAGGCAGATTAGTGTTAATTATATTTAAATAGTGTTTTCTATGCGTGAGGGCGACGGTTTAGGGGTTAATAATTTTATTATAGTGGCGAAGATGTCGGGGAGCGGTGGAATAGGGGTTAATACATTTTTTAAGTGGCGGCGAGGTCTGTAGTGGCAGATAAGGGGTTAATATATTTATTATAGTGTTTGCAATGCGGGAGGGCCTCGGTTTAGGGGTTAATAGGTAGTTTATGGGTGTTAGTGTACTTTTTAACACTTTAGTTATGAGTTTTATGGTACAACTTTGTAACTACTGACTTTAGATGGCGGTACGAATCTTGTTGGTATAGGCTGTACCGCTCACTTTTTGGCCACCCAGGCAAAACTCGTAATAACGGCGCTATGGAAGTCCCATTGAAAAAGGACTTTTTTAAAAGTGCGGTACTGATGTTGCGTGACGGCCAAAAAAGTGTGCGGTACACCTATACCTACAAGACTTGTAACAGCAGCGGTAAGGAAAAAGCAGCGTTATACTCATAAAGCAAAACTCGTAATCTAGCTGAATCATTTGTTAAATAAATGCAAACCCTGTCCCTGATGGGGGAAGGTTTTTTTTCTCCCACAACTGGTTTCCGAGTATTTATTTGGGAGTGGTGTTGGGTTTAAGCAAAGGTTTATCAACTAGCGGGTAAAGGTATAGGAAGTTATACCCTTAAAGTGATCTATAATCTGATTAGTTGTAAAACCTGTGCTCTAATTCGGCTATAATGAAAACCTGGCCTGTTAGGGGTACTTGAGGACCGCGGTTGAGAAACACTAGTACAACCCACCCAAGTTTAAAAAAAACAAAAACTGCTTAAGGTAAGGGGCTGCCCAGGAATCAAGTAAACATGCACTATGTATGTGCTATGCTGTGCTTATTTGTGCATATACTTGTTATGTACTGTAATACTTTCAAAGCGTTTCAGAAAATATTAACTTTTTAAAATGTGGACAGTTCATAAACTAATATCCAAGTTAGAATTAAAATAAAATAGAATAAAAACAATATGGAAAATTTGCAGAAAATGTACAATGCAGGATGGTTAGTTTAACAGCTGCAATAAGTCACACACATTTAATTATTGTGTATTTTAAAGACCGCATCACTTTTAACAAGTTTTTTACGCAAGAAATAATAATGTAATAAATCAATTTCTTCAAAACAATGCAATCATTTTCCCTTGATTTGTCTCCATTAAGCTTAGTGTTAATGTGCTCTTAGCAGCAATCATGCTATAAATAGCAAGTAATGATAGCTTGCTAAAGTAAATTATTCATCACTGTGCAAAATAAAATCCATTGACTTCCTGATAGTACACAGCACATGGGTCACTCACCACACACTGTTTCTACTGGCTTACAAATACATTAAAACAAGAAATATTCACTTGTTATTGGTCAAACATGTGATAAAGGTGAGAGAGCAATTTAATGTACATAAAAAGTCCCCCATTTTAAAGGGATGCTAATTAAATGTTAAATGGTGTATTAAAAGCAAATATTAGCCTGAGAATAATATACAGGTACATTTTTTCAATTTATATTAGTTATTTAAATATTAAAGAAATAAGTGTAGTGGTATACCCATATGATCCTTGCCTTTAGTCGCTATACCCGATTTGATTGGTGTTTTTGGGACCTTACCTTTTATATGATTGGATGACATTTCGATGCGCTTGTGATACCTCATATGTTATTGAGGTTTGAAAGTGTGAGTATCGTTTCAATAGGTCACATGCTTCTTCGTGTCTGTTTTATTTTTATACCAAATAAATACAATTTTATACTATGTATATTCTCTGATGTTTTTTCTCACGAGGACCGATACAAGAATCCATTTCTACTACACTTTGTGAGCTTCTCAGGACTTCGGTGTGGGCGGTAGTCCCTTTCCTTTCGATGCCGTTATCTTACCTCATAGGATTGAGGTCACGTTTGTGAGTATATTGTGTGCCCATTTGTGGGATTATAGATTCTATTATACACAGAGCTTTTCCACTGGGAACATCTTCCTACTGCAGCACTGTAATTGGACTTTGAGACGTTTATTATTTTTATATTTATTCTTATATTTATTTATTTATTTTTTATTCTCCTGCGCTTTTAGTACTTATATCCTATATTTGTTTATTGAACGACTATACTGTGTGTTTGTTCATTGTTAATATCTATGTACTGTTTCACTCAGATTGGGATTTACCTCTTGTAGCGCTTTGTGACATTCCTTTTTTGTATTATATATATATATGTGTGTGTGTGTACATACGTATTTATGTATTTATATATTTATATTTGTATATATGTATTTAAACACATAAATACATATGTATACATATATAAACATTAGACATATATAGATAGATAGATAGATAGATAGATAGATAGATAGATAGATAGATAGATAGATAGATACACTGGAGACCTTTGCAATCAAGTAGCTGAACACATGTAAAAGCATATTTATGCAATATTCATATTTGAGAAACTGTTTAACTATGCATGTAATGTAAATATTTCACATCCCAATGTTCTTCACAAAGGGGAATATGTATTTATGAATAAATATAACATATTCTTGTATGTGAAGAACATTGTAATGGGAAATATTAATATTTCATGTCGGGTTTTCGCACTCCATTGAAGTCTATAGGGGAATACATTAATGTGTTCACAATGTTAGAAGTTTGCTTTTTGCACGTGTCAGATCAGCACACGAGGGGGAAAAATTCTGTTCAAGTTAAAATATGTGTGCTACCTGACAAGCACAAAAAGCTGAAGTCCAGCGGGGTTAACACACAAGCGGAAGCACAAACTACCTCTCCACTTGTAATCTAGCCCTTTGTGTTTTTCCTCCTTTCACCAGATAGAACACTTTCTAGGAACACCTTAATCATATCCTTCCTTATTTTCAAACGCAAATTCTCCTCCCCATATTGAGACAACATTACAGATTTGGCATAAGGAGCTAATTAATTGTATGCTGCACGTAGATGATTTCTACCCAGAAGATCAAGTTCTTGCAAATACGTGGGTGTTTGATGATGCATGTCACAGGTAAACTAAAGCAGCAATAACTAACTATCCATATACACCAACAATACAGCTGTTGTAATTTGTTATAATTACTTTCTTGTTTCAGATATAGCATTCTATTCAAAAAAAAAAAATTGTGACTAGCTCTGGGGAAGAACCTGGGTTGGAAAAAAAAGGAGGGGTGGGGTGAGGTCAATAAAAAATACAAATCTGCTGTATACCTCGCCCCCCCTCTTTTTTTTCAACCCTGATTGTTGTCCAAACTCCATCCACTCTTGGTCTTATTTGGAGGAGCCAGTCTGGGCTTGCATTTGCGGACAACAAGACTAGCCATGAACTTAATCTTGTATAGCTTTTGATTTATAGTTAACACAGTAATCCAGACACCGTCACACCAACTGGGAAACTGAGCTGAGCGGCTGAATTCTAAAGATGGAGCCTGCAGGGATACCATACTCCAAGAGACACTAAGGAAGACAGGTGCAACACAGCAGTCACCATGCAGGGAAGCCACTGAAGACACTCCTAAAGCGCAGCACTTACCTCATATTGTTTTAAGGTCTTTTCCAGTAAGTGGATTACCATTATGGTTATAAGACCCATATGACATATTGCAGGACCCACCAGAGATTGTCCTATTCATCTCTCTAAACTTTGGATTCAACACTTTTCTTTATATGAACTGTTTGCACATACTAAATAAGTGCTAACACCCATTCCTACTCCATATCTTGTTTTGAGCTTCTGAGCACTATGTATTACATTTTTTGTATAGTGTAATCTACTTTGTATCTGTAATCCATTACTTTCTTATCAGTGCTGATCGCACCTACATTTCACATAAATTTCTATATATAACATAATTTTTGTGCGCAACTTGCTTCTGGTTTTGAGCATACTACTTTCTCTACACATTATATACTGTATATATACACACAACTATTCCCATATAAGTGGAATCATTTAAACTACATTTTCATCCACAGGGGTGCTTCACATTAATGCACAGTTCAAAAGAAAGGAAAAGCACTCACCGAATTTGTAACAAAGTATAAAACAACTTTTATTGGTCACAGATTAAAATCCATATCTATCAAATCCAGATGTTTCAGTGTCCATACTGACACCTATCTCAATGGCAATGGAAGAAACCGGAACAGCAGTCAAAACCATCGTAATCCAAGCTTCCTTTTTCTTTTTTCACAGGAAAGAGGCTCTCAGACAACTCTCTAACGGATCTGTTTATACCCGTCTTGGTGGTAACCTTACATTTAGTTTTAAAAAATCTCTTGATTGATGGGAATGAACTCAATTACATGACTTCTGATCACCCGGTTGTACTAGTATTATAGCTACTGCCTAACATAGGTATAAGTCCTTAGTAGATCCTCCTGGCAGACATATTGTGTCTGCCAGGAATTCACTTTGTGCTAAGGTTGTGGAGAACAGTGATCATCAATTACAGCAGGTTGTCAAAAACTCCTATTTATATTTATTGGACTCCTCTACACTTCTTGGTTGGAAAAAGATTATATTTTGGTGATCATGGAGGTTGACAAGTACACAGTTAGTTCCCAATCTGAGGGGTTGCAGGCTGTCAGAGCCATGGTTAATCTTTCTACTGCATATGTGGGACCACACATTGAGTTTCTTTTAGAGCTCCTTTTTTTTGTTTAGAAAATAACTACTTTAAGTTCGGACATAGTTACTATTTACAGCTCGCAGGAAAGGCAAAGGAATCCAATATAACTCCCAGGTATGCACATTTGTACATGCTTAGGTATGAGATGAACATAATGCAAAATATTTAAATGAGTGGAATAGTGCACGCTAAAGGATGGTATTGCTAAACACTAACTCTAAAGATACAATCTTTTTTTTTATCAGAAACAAGTTAATAACCAATAACGAAGCCTAAGCCTCAGGATAGAGAGAGTGCGCTAACAAGCTGAAAGTATACACACCATATATAAAGAATATTCAAATTTAATAAACAAAATAAAACAAATTACACAAAAACATATATGGACAATAGATGTAGGGACGTCTCCCTGAGATAAAAAAAATCCTAAAAGACGCAGTTTAAGATCTATATTTTGAGCAATTGTTTGCAGATAGCAATTTGTGATTAATGAGAAATAAAATGTATGGCAAAACACTCATATTATAAAATATATGGCATAACTCTGATAATAATCATAAAAACAAGGATTATTAATAAAGACAAGCACCAAGTTCATATGTATAGTCACAGTGCAGATGGCCGTATGCAAATGAGCATCAATATTGTAGCAACCGGCTTAGATTCGTAAAAAACTTGTACCACAAATAGATACAATGTACTGTATCGTGAGTCAAGAGAGTGTTCAGAGGGTGTTGCAGAGGAGAGGAAATCCTTTGGTCAAGACTTGGACCGCGGCTGTAGTAACTGTCGTTCCTGGAGATAGAAGTGTGCAGACCTCTGCACATGTGAGTCGGTGTCTGACGTCACAGACTTCTCACCCGCTCTTCTTAGGTTGTGAATCGCCGCTCCAGCAGCGTGAAAGAAAAGACAGCTGATTGCTGTATACTGATGGAAACTTGTTGCGAGAGCAGTCTTAACTGCTATGGATATATTCGTTGATCCAATAGATTGGTAGGGCACAGGTTCTCCCTCACCTTGGGATATATAAAGATGCTGATAACCCGGGTTAAAGTTGTAGTACAAACTGTACTGAGGTATCCCTTAGTGTTTCAAAGTCACAGTGTCACAGTGTCACAGATGCAAGCGAAGCGTTTCGCCCTCCCTTGGGCTTTATCAAGATGCATGTGACAGGTAACTGAGAGCCTTTTAAAGTGATCCATACGCTTGTAATTGGTTAATGCATTCAGTTGTAAAGGTAACACCCTCCAGGTAGTTAAGGTGGTATCTTTTTTGCTTTTACCTTTGAGGTATCTCTTCTTAAGTTGCTAAGGTAACACCCTCTGGGTAATTAAGGTGGTATATACTTGAATGAGTCATTATAGATTCTTTGTGCTTGTCTAATACCAAAATATAAGAACGTTAAAAATAAAAGAGCTATCCATGCATTACATAATCACTAGCAGCTAAGTCATAACAAAAAGCCATACTGATTTTCTTGAGTTGCTCATTCTAGATATAAATCTAAACTAAAAAATATATTTAAAAAATTAAGGAGTATCTACCTTAAACGAACATATATAGTATAATGGTATATTTACAGTTTGTTAGAAAAATAAATAAATGCATAATATCTTATAAATAAGTGAATAAATAGATAGATGAAAGTGCATTAACAATAAAAAGAGTGTGGACCTATCAGAACAATTAGAAATATATAAAGTGCCTGTGCATGTGGATATAAAGTGCTACTGGACAAATCTATTCAAATAAAAATGGGGAAAGGTCCAGTTCTGAGTTTAGGCCCTTTGGAAATAAAGTGTCATATTTGTAAATCAATTCAGCCTCTTGTATTAAAAGTGTTTTTTCTTTGTTACCTCCTTTCCAGTGTCCTTTAACTTTTTTTATCCCCCAGAAATTAAGTGCTTTAGTGTCCTTGTGATGTTTTTCTTTAAAATGTTTATAGAGTGAAGTATCATCCCTACCCTTTTCTATACATAACAAGTGTTCCCTAATTCTATCCTTTAGGGATCTAGTGGTTTCACCAAAATAAAAAAGATTACATGTACATTTTAATGCATAAACAATATTTTTATGATTGAACCTAATTAGTTTCTGAACTGTTTATTTTTAAAGCCTTCAGTTTAGAGCTGTGTTTGCAGGCCTTACACGTATAACAGGGAAAGAAACCTACTGGTATCTTGCCCTCTAAGTCTTTCTGAATTGGGTTCTTATTCCTTTTCAGTTCACTGTTAGCTAGCTGCATTTTAAAATTGTTCGCTCTTCTAAATATAAAAGTTGGTTTATCTGCCAGATGTTTCCCAATTATATTGTCTTCCTTTAAAAGGGGCCAGTGTTTCTTTATTATCTTTTTGATTATATTATGATCTACACTGTAATTCGTGATAAAGGGAACATTAATTAGACCATTCTCTTCTCTTTTTTTAGTTTTATACTCTAAAAGTTCATTTCTCCAACATTGGTGTGTCCGGTCCACGGCGTCATCCTTACTTGTGGGATATTCTCTTCCCCAACAGGAAATGGCAAAGAGTCCCAGCAAAGCTGGTCACATGATCCCTAGTAGGCTCCGCCCACCCCAGTCATTCTCTTTGCCGTTGCACAGGCAACATCTCCACGGAGATGGTTAAGAGTTTTTTGGTGTTTAAATGTAGTTTTATTGTTCTATCAAGTGTTTGTTATTTTAAAATAGTGCTGGTATGTACTATTTACTCTGAAACAGAAAAGGATGAAGATTTCTGTTTGTAAGAGGAAGATGATTTTAGCAGACAGTAACTAAAATCGATTGCTGTTTCCACACAGGACTGTTGAGATGAAGTAACTTCAGTTGGGGGAAACAGTTAGCAGACTTTTCTGCTTAAGGTATGACTAGCCATATTTCTAACAAGACCATGTAATGCTGGAAGGCTGTCATTTCCCCTCATGGGGACCGGTAAGCCATTTTCTTAGTTAAACATAAAAGAATAAAGGGCTTCAAAAAGGGCTTAAAAACTGGTAGACATTTTTCTGGGCTAAAACGATTGCTTTACTAGGCATATTATGCAGATTCTAACTAATAATTGGTATTATAATCTTGGGGAACGTTTAGAAAAACGGCAGGCACTGTGTTGGACACCTTTTTCAGATGGGGGCCTTTCTAGTTATAGACAGAGCCTCATTTTCGCGCCATTAATGCGCAGTTGTTTTTGGAGAGCAAGGCATGCAGATGCATGTGTCAGGAGCTAAGAATCACTGAAAAAGCTTATAGAAGGCGTCATTTGGTATCGTATTCCCCTCTGGGCTTGGTTGGGTCTCAGCAAAGCATATAGCTGGGACTGTATAGGGGTTAAATGTAAAAATGGCTCCGGTTCCGTTAATTTAAGGGTTAAAGCTCTGAAATTTGGTGTGCAATACGTTTAATGCTTTAAAACACTGTGGTGAAATTTTGGTGAATTTTGAACAATTCCTTCATACTTTTTCACATATTCAGTAATAAAGTGTTTTCAGTTTGAAATTTAAAGTGACAGTAACGGTTTTATTTTAAAACGTTTTTTGTGCTTTGTTGACAAGTTTAAGCCTGTTTAACATGTCTGTACCATCAGATAAGCTATGTTCTATATGTATGAAAGCCAATGTGTCTCCCCATTTAAATTTATGTGATAATTGTGCCATAGTGTCCAAACAAAGTAAGGACAGTAATGCCACAGATAATGATATTGCCCAAGATGATTCCTCAAATGAGGGGAGTAAACATGATACTACATCATCCCCTACTGTGTCTACACCAGTTATGCCCACACAGGAGGCCCCTAGTACATCTAGTGCGCCTATACTTATTACCATGCAACAATTAACGGCTGTAATGGATAACTCCATAGCAAATCTTTTATCCAAAATGCCTACTTATCAGAGAAAGCGCGATTGCTCTGTTTTAAACACTGAAGAGCAAGAGGACGCTGATGATAACTGTTCTGACATACCCTCACACCAATCTCAAGGGGCCATGAGGGAGGTTTTGTCTGATGGAGAAATTTCAGATTCAGGAAAAATTTCTCATCAAGCTGAACCTGATGTTGTGACATTTAAATTTAAATTAGAACATCTCCGCGCACTGCTTAAGGAGGTGTTATCTACTCTGGATGATTGTGACAATTTGGTCATTCCAGAGAAATTATGTAAGATGGACAAGTTCCTAGAGGTTCCGGTGCCCCCCGACGCTTTTCCTATACCCAAGCGGGTGGCGGACATAGTAAATAAAGAGTGGGAAAGGCCCGGCATACCTTTTGTTCCCCCCCCTATATTTAAGAAATTATTTCCTATAGTCGACCCCAGAAAGGACTTATGGCAGACAGTCCCCAAGGTCGAGGGGGCGGTTTCTACTCTAAACAAACGCACTACTATTCCTATCGAAGATAGTTGTGCTTTCAAAGATCCTATGGATAAGAAATTAGAGGGTTTGCTTAAAAAGATTTTTGTACAGCAAGGTTACCTTCTACAACCAATTTCATGCATTGTTCCTGTCACTACGGCAGCGTGTTTCTGGTTCGAGGAACTAGAAAAATCGCTCAGTAAAGAATCTTCGTATGAGGAGGTTATGGACAGAGTTCAAGCACTTAAATTGGCTAACTCTTTTGTTTTAGATGCCGCTTTGCAATTAGCTAGATTAGCGGCGAAAAATTCAGGGTTTGCTATCGTGGCGCGCAGATCGCTTTGGCTAAAGTCTTGGTCAGCGGATGTGTCTTCCAAGACAAAATTGCTTAACATTCCTTTCAAAGGTAAAACATTATTTGGACCTGATTTGAAAGAGATTATTTCAGACATCACTGGGGGAAAGGGCCACGCCCTCGCACAGGATAGGTCTTTTAAGGCTAAAAATAAGCCTAATTTTCGTCCCTTTCGCAGAAACGGACCAGTCTCTATTTCTGTATCATCTAAGCAAGAGGGTAATACTTCACAACCCAAACCAGCCTGGAAACCAATGCAAGGCTGGAACAAGGGTAAGCAGGCCAAGATGCCTACCACTGCGACCAAAACAGCATGAAGGGATAGCCCCCGATCCGGGACCGGATCTAGTGGGGGGCAGACTTTCTCTCTTTGCTCAGGCTTGGGCAAGAGATGTTCAGGATCCTTGGGCGCTAGAAATAGTTTCTCAAGGTTATCTCCTGGAATTCAAGGAACTACCCCCAAGGGGAAGGTTCCACAGGTCTCAATTATCTTCAAGCCAAATAAAGAGACAGGCATTCTTACATTGTGTAGAAGACCTGTTAAAGATGGGAGTGATACATCCAGTTCCAATAAGAGAACAAGGAATGGGATTCTATTCCAATCTGTTCATAGTTCCCAAAAAAGAGGGAACATTCAGACCAATTTTGGATCTAAAGATCCTAAACAAATTTCTCAGGGTACCATCGTTCAAAATGGAAACTATTCGAACGATCCTACCTACTATCCAGGAAAATCAATTTATGACTACCGTGGATTTAAAGGATGCGTACCTACATATTCCTATCCACAAGGAACATCATCAGTTCCTAAGGTTCGCTTTTCTGGACAAGCATTACCAGTTTGTGGCACTTCCATTCGGATTAGCCACTGCTCCAAGGATTTTCACAAAGGTACTAGGGTCCCTTCTAGCGGTTCTAAGACCAAGGGGCATTGCAGTAGTACCTTACTTGGACGACATCCTGATTCAAGCGTCGTCCATGTCAAAAGCAAAGGCTCATACGGACATCGTCCTAGCCTTTCTCAGATCTCACGGATGGAAGGTGAACAAAGAAAAAAGTTCTCTGTCCCCGTCAACAAGAGTTCCCTTCTTGGGAACAATAATAGATTCCTTAGAAATGAGGATTTTTCTGACAGAGGTCAGAAAATCAAAACTTCTAAGCTCTTGTCAAGTACTTCATTCTGTTCCTCGTCCTTCCATAGCGCAGTGCATGGAAGTAATAGGATTGATGGTTGCAACAATGGACATAGTTCCTTTTGCACGAATTCATCTAAGACCATTACAACTGTGCATGCTCAGACAGTGGAATGGGGATTATACAGACTTGTCTCCGACGATTCAAGTAGATCAAAAGACCAGAGATTCACTCCGTTGGTGGCTGACCCTGGACAATCTGTCACAGGGAATGAGCTTCCGCAGACCAGAGTGGGTCATTGTCACGACCGACGCCAGCCTAGTGGGCTGGGGCGCGGTCTGGGAATCCCTGAAAGCTCAGGGTCTATGGTCTCGGGAAGAGTCTCTTCTCCCGATAAACATTCTGGAACTGAGAGCGATATTCAATGCTCTCAGAGCTTGGCCTCAACTAGCAAAGGCCAAATTCATAAGGTGTCAGTCAGACAACATGACGACCGTTGCATATATCAATCATCAGGGGGGAACAAGGAGTTCCCTGGCGATGAAAGAAGTGACCAAGATAATTCAATGGGCGGAGGATCACTCCTGCCACTTGTCTGCGATCCATATCCCAGGAGTGGAAAATTGGGAAGCGGATTTTCTGAGTCGTCAGACATTCCATCCGGGGGAGTGGGAACTCCATCCGGAAATCTTTGCCCAAATAACTCAATTATGGGGCATTCCAGACATGGATCTGATGGCGTCTCGTCAGAACTTCAAGGTTCCTTGCTACGGGTCCAGATCCAGGGATCCCAAGGCAACTCTAGTAGATGCACTAGTAGCACCTTGGACCTTCAACCTAGCTTATGTATTCCCACCGTTTCCTCTCATCCCCAGGCTGGTAGCCAGGATCAATCAGGAGAGGGCCTCGGTGATCTTGATAGCTCCTGCGTGGCCACGCAGGACTTGGTATGCAGACCTGGTGAATATGTCATCGGCTCCACCATGGAAGCTACCTTTGAGACAGGACCTTCTTGTTCAGGGTCCATTCGAACATCCGAATCTGGTTTCCCTCCAACTGACGGCTTGGAGATTGAACGCTTGATTTTATCAAAGCGTGGGTTTTCAGATTCTGTAATAGATACTCTGATTCAGGCTAGAAAGCCTGTAACTAGAAAAATTTACCATAAAATATGGAAAAAGTATATCTGTTGGTGTGAATCTAAAGGATTCCTTTGGAACAAGATAAAAATTCCTAAGATTCTATCCTTTCTACAAGAAGGTTTGGAGAAAGGATTATCTTCAAGTTCTCTGAAGGGACAGATCTCTGCTTTATCTGTTTTACTTCACAAAAGACTGGCAGCTGTGCCAGATGTTCAAGCATTTGTTCAGGCTCTGGTTAGGATCAAGCCTGTTTACAGACCTTTGACTCCTCCCTGGAGTCTAAATCTAGTTCTTTCAGTTCTTCAAGGGGTTCCGTTTGAACCCTTACATTCCGTAGATATTAAGTTATTATCTTGGAAAGTTTTGTTTTTGGTTGCAATTTCTTCTGCTAGAAGAGTTTCAGAGTTATCTGCTCTGCAGTGTTCTCCGCCCTATCTAATGTTCCATGCAGATAAGGTGGTTTTGCGTACTAAGCCTGGTTTTCTTCCGAAAGTTGTTTCCAACAAAAATATTAACCAGGAGATAGTTGTACCTTCTTTGTGTCCGAATCCAGTTTCAAAGAAGGAACGTTTGTTACAAATTTGGACGTAGTCCGTGCTCTAAAATTCTATTTAGAGGCTACTAAAGATTTCAGCCAAACATCTTCCTTGTTTGTTGTTTATTCTGGTAAAAGGAGAGGTCAAAAAGCGACTTCTACCTCTCTTTCCTTTTGGCTTAAAAGCATTATCCGATTGGCTTATGAGACTGCCGGACGGCAGCCTCCTGAAAGAATCACAGCTCACTCCACTAGGGCTGTGGCTTCCACATGGGCCTTCAAGAACGAGGCTTCTGTTGACCAGATATGTAAGGCAGCGACTTGGTCTTCACTGCACACTTTTGCCAAATTTTACAAATTTGATACTTTTGCTTCTTCGGAGGCTATTTTTGGGAGAAAGGTTTTGCAAGCCGTGGTGCCTTCCATTTAGGTGACCTGATTTGCTCCCTCCCTTCATCCGTGTCCTAAAGCTTTGGTATTGGTTCCCACAAGTAAGGATGACACCGTGGACCGGACACACCAATGTTGGAGAAAACAGAATTTATGCTTACCTGATAAATTACTTTCTCCAACGGTGTTTCCGGTCCACGGAACGCCCTGGTTTTTTAATCAGGTCTGATGAATTATTTTCTCTAACTACAGTCACCACGGTATCATATGGTTTCTCCTATATATATTTCCTCCTGTCCATCGGTCGAATGACTGGGGTGGGCGGAGCCTAGGAGGGATCATGTGACCAGCTTTGCTGGGACTCTTTGCCATTTCCTGTTGGGGAAGAGAATATCCCACAAGTAAGGATGACGCCGTGGACCGGACACACCGTTGGAGAAAGTAATTTATCAGGTAAGCATAAATTCTGTTTTCTATTGGTTAAACGTGCTTTGGAAATTGCATTTTCAATTTTAGCTTTCTCATATTCCTATCCTCAAATTTTTTTGCTATTAGAGTGACCTGATTCTCAAAGTCTTCTATTCTTGAGCAATTCTTTTTAATACGTAGTATTTGCCCATAGGGAATGTTATCTTTCCAGATTTTAAGATGGCAACTCTCTGCATGAATTAGATTATTACAATCGACTGGTTTAAAATGGGTCTTAGTCTCTAATTTGTCTTTAATTGCCATAATTTCCAGGTCGAGAAAATTAACCTTAGTTTGACTATAATGACTTATGAATTTGAGACCATAGTTATTGCAATTCATCCTCTCAAAGAGTTTAATTAGTTCGTTCTCAGGACTTTTCCATATTAGAAACAAATCATCTATATAGCGCTTGTAGAGCACGAGGTTCGCACCGAGAGGGTCATTATTGAAGAACTCTTCTTCCCAGAACCCCATAAATAAATTGGCATAGCTCGGTGCGAACCTCGTACCCATGGCTGTGCCCTCTATCTGTCTGTAAAATTTACTGTCAAAAGAGAAAAAATTATGTTCTAATATATACTGAATACTTTTTAATATGAAGTCACTCTGTTTGACTTCCATATTGGTATCACCATATAAAAATTTCTTAACTGCTGCTACTCCCTGTTGGTGGTTGATCACAGTGTACAGTGATGATACATTGCATGTTGCGATTATCATTCCATCCTCCCATTTTATAGAATTTAAGATATTTAATAATTGGGTTGAGTCTTTCCGATGTGAATTTAACTTAGTTACATGAGGTTGTAGAAATCGGTCTATATATTGGGATAGATTGGCAGAGATCGAGTTAATCCCAGAGATAATGGGCCTCCCTGGTGGATTTATGAGACATTTGTGCACTTTGGGGAGGAAATAAAAGATGGGGATTTTGGAATATTTAGGTGTCAGATAATTGAATTCACGTTCATTGAGAAGTCCTTCAGATTTCCCTTCAATAAGAATTTTATTTAATATTTTAATATATTTATCTGTTGGATTCATTGAAAGTACTTCATGTGTTTTCTTATCATTTAATAACCTATATGCCTCAGCCATATATTTGTCTGTATCCATTATTACAACCCCCCCGCCCTTATCCGCCGGCTTTATGGTCACTTCTAAGTATTTCTGCATTTTTGTCAATATCTCTCTTTCTTTCTTATTGATATTTTGTTTCCTAATATGAGGTAGCTCACATTTTTTTATATCGTTTAAGACTATTTTCTCAAAGGTATCAAGATAATTACCCTTTGAAGAAGCTGGATAAAAACACGATTTAGGTTTTAAATCTCTATGTTGGTATTTTTCTAACACCTTATTGGGAACGGTGCTTTGTTTCTCTAATGGGTTTTTCATAAAAAAGCGTTTCAGGGTTAGATTTCTAAAAAATTTCTTGATATGTATATGGGTGTTGAACTTACTCATCCTAGTAGTAGGTGCATAAGAAAGGCCTAAATTCAGTAATTTTTCCTGTTCTTTTGTCAGATTGACTTTACTTAAATTGAAAATCCCACTATTCTTGTTACTTTTATCTACCTCAATCTTTTTGGGTCGTTTAGACCTTCCTCCTCCTCTTCTTCCTCTAAGTTTCTTTTTCTTCTTTGTATCTGTTCTGCTTCTTTTTTTTTGTAAATTTTTTGAGAAGCCCTCTCTTAGAGGGCTGTGGCCTAAAAAAGGCGATTTGATGTCTGATCTAATTTTTTCTGAATTTGTTAAATCTTCTCTCAGGGGGAGGAACCTATTTTGTGTGGGTGTTATAAATTCCCTATTAGTTTGTCTCATATCTCTCGGTTTATAGACACTTCTGTGTCTGGGATATTCCCAATCATTCCGATCGTGGTTATGACTGCTCCTCTGATAATCATAATCACGATTAGAATTGCTATAGTGATGGCCATAATTATTAGTCCGATATCCGTTATTATGGTTCTGATAATCAAAATGATTTTTATATCCCTGATTATATTGTCGGTAGTGTTCAGAATTCCAATGATTTGGATTTTTGTAGTTATTATAATTACGTCTATAATAATTGTTGGTATTCTCCTGATTATGATTATAACTAGGATGATTATTGTTATGACTAACAAATTGAGAATGGTATTGTTGGTTGTAATTTCTGGAAGGGTTTTCTTTTTTATTATTTCTATTGTTAGGTTTTATGGAATCTTGCTGGTCTATCTCTTTATGTGTTTCTGTACTTTTAACAGTATTGTCCTTAATATCCCTTTCCATTTTACCCCATTTTGATCTCAATAGATCTTTATTCAAATTATCTAATTTGTTAATTATTACTTTTTGTTTTTCTTTGAATTCTGTTTGCTCCTTCAACCCCTTTAATTTTTCTTTCTTTGCAGGATTTTTTTTAAATTTCTATAAGCCCCCTAGAGGCTGTGTTGAGTGTGTCAGTCCATTCTGCCTGGGTAATTATCTTGATACCTTTGAGAAAATAGTCTTAAACGATATTAAAAAATGTGAGCTACCTCATATTAGGAAACAAAATATCAATAAGAAAGAAAGAAAGATATTGACAAAAATGCAGAAATACTTAGAAGTGACCATAAAGCCGGCGGATAAGGGCGGGGGGGTTGTAATAATGGATACAGACAAATATATGGCTGAGGAATTTAGGTTATTAAATGATAAGAAAACATATGAAGTACTTTCAATGAATCCAACAGATAAATATATTAAAATATTAAATAAAATTCTTATTGAAGGGAAATCTGAAGGACTTCTCAATGAACGTGAATTCAATTATCTGACACCTAAATATTCCAAAATCCCCATCTTTTATTTCCTCCCCAAAGTGCACAAATGTCTCATAAATCCACCAGGGAGGCCCATTATCTCTGGGATTAACTCGATCTCTGCCAATCTATCCCAATATATAGACCGATTTCTACAACCTCATGTAACTAAGTTAAATTCACATCTGAAAGACTCAACCCAATTATTAAATATCTTAAATTCTATAAAATGGGAGGATGGAATGATAATCGCAACATGCGATGTATCATCACTGTACACTGTGATCAACCACCAACAGGGAGTAGCAGCAGTTAAGAAATTTTTATATGGTGATACCAATATGGAAGTCAAACAGAGTGACTTCATATTAAAAAGTATTCAGTATATATTAGAACATAATTTTTTCTCTTTTGACAGTAAATTTTACAGACAGATAGAGGGCACAGCCATGGGCACGAGGTTCGCACCGAGCTATGCCAATTTATTTATGGGGTTCTGGGAAGAAGAGTTCTTCAATAATGACCCTCTCGGTGCGAACCTCGTGCTCTACAAGCGCTATATAGATGATTTGTTTCTAATATGGAAAGGTCCTGAGAACGAACTAATTAAACTCTTTGAGAGGATGAATTGCAATAACTATGGTCTCAAATTCATAAGTCATTATAGTCAAACTAAGGTTAATTTTCTCGACCTGGAAATTATGGCAATTAAAGACAAATTAGAGACTAAGACCCATTTTAAACCAGTCGATTGTAATAATCTAATTCATGCAGAGAGTTGCCATCTGAAAATCTGGAAAGATAACATTCCCTATGGGCAAACACTACGTATTAAAAGGAATTGCTCAAGAATAGAAGACTTTGAGAATCAGGTCACTCTAATAGCAAAAAAATTTGAGGATAGGGGATATGAGAAAGCTAAAATTGAAAATGCAATTTCCAAAGCACGTTTAACCAATAGAAATGAACTTTTAGAGTATAAAACTAAAAAAAGAGAAGAGAATGGTCTAATTAATGTTCCCTTTATCACGAATTACAGTGTAGATCATAATATAATCAAAAAGATAATAAAGAAACACTGGCCCCTTTTAAAGGAAGACAATATAATTGGGAAACATCTGGCAGATAAACCAACTTTTATATTTAGAAGAGCGAACAATTTTAAAATGCAGCTAGCTCCCAGTGAACTGAAAAGGAATAAGAACCCAATTCAGAAAGACTTAGAGGGCAAGATACCAGTAGGTTTCTTTCCCTGTTATACGTGTAAGGCCTGCAAACACAGCTCTAAACTGAAGGCTTTAAAAATAAACAGTTCAGAAACTAATTTTCAAATTAAAGATTTAATTAGGTGCAATCATAAAAATATTATTTATGCATTAAAATGTACATGTAATCTTTTTTATTTTGGTGAAACCACTAGATCCCTAAAGGATAGAATTAGGGAACACTTGTTATGTATAGAAAAGGGTAGGGATGATACTTCACTCTATAAACATTTTAAAGAAAAACATCACAAGGACACTAAAGCACTTAATTTCTGGGGGATAAAAAAAGTTAAAGGACACTGGAGAGGAGGTAACAAAGAAAAAACACTTTTAATACAAGAGGCTGAATTGATTTACAAATATGACACTTTATTTCCAAAGGGCCTAAACTCAGAACTGGACCTTTCTCCATTTTTATTTGAATAGATTTGTCCAGTAGCACTTTATATCCACATGCACAGGCACTTTATATATTTCTAATTGTTCTGATAGGTCCACACTCTTTTTATTGTTAATGCACTTTCATCTATCTATTTATTCACTTATTTATAAGATATTATGCATTTATTCATTTTTCTAACAAACTGTAAATATACCATTATACTATATATGTTCGTTTAAGGTAGATACTCCTTAATTTTTTAAATATATTTTTTAGTTTAGATTTATATCTAGAATGAGCAACTGAAGAAAATCAGTATGGCTTTTTGTTATGACTGCTAGTGATTATGTAATGCATGGATAGCTCTTTTATTTTTAACGTTCTTATATTTTGGTATTAGACAAGCACAAAGAATCTATAATGACTCATTCAAGTATATACCACCTTAATTACCCAGAGGGTGTTACCTTAGCAACTTAAGAAGAGATACCTCAAAGGTAAAAGCAAAAAAGATACCACCTTAACTACCTGGAGGGTGTTACGTTTACAACTGAATGCATTAACCAATTACAAGCGAATGGATCACTTTAAAAGGTTCTCTGTTACCTGTCACATGCATCTTGATAAAGCCCAAGGGAGGGCGAAACGCGTCGCTTGCATCTGTGACACTGTGACACTGTGACTTTGAAACACTAAGGGATACCTCAGTACAGTTTGTACTACAACTTTAACCCGGGTTATCAGCATCTTTATATATCCCAAGGTGAGGGAGAACCTGTGCCCTACTAATCTATTGGATCAACGAATATATCCATAGCAGTTAAGTCTGCTCTCGCAACAAGTTTCCATCAGTATACAGCAATCAGCTGTCTTTTCTTTCACGCTGCTGGAGCGGCGATTCACAACCTAAGAAGAGTGGATGAGAAGTCTGTGACGTCAGACGCCGACTCACATGTGCAGAGGTCTGCACACT
The DNA here is from genome assembly GCF_027579735.1 of Bombina bombina. NCBI lineage: Eukaryota > Metazoa > Chordata > Amphibia > Anura > Bombinatoridae > Bombina > Bombina bombina. The sequence continues at coordinate 707,934,168 of NC_069501.1, read as the reverse complement.
TCTATCTCCAGGAACGACAGTTACTACAGCCGCGGTCCAAGTCTTGACCGAAGGATTTCCTCTCCTCGGCAACACCCTCTGAACACTCTCTTGACTCACGGTACAGTACATTGTATCTATTTGTGGTACAAGTTTTTTACGAATCTAAGCCGGTTGCTACAATATTGATGCTCATTTGCATACGGCCATCTGCACTGTGACTATACATATGAACTTGGTGCTTGTCTTTATTAATAATCCTTGTTTTTATGATTATTATCAGAGTTATGCCATATATTTTATAATATGAGTGTTTTGCCATACATTTTATTTCTCATTAATTACAAATTGCTATCTGCAAACAATTGCTCAAAATATAGATCTTAAACTGCGTCTTTTAGGATTTTTTTATCTCAGGGAGACGTCCCTACATTTATTGTCCATATATGTTTTTGTGTAATTTGTTTTATTTTGTTTATTACATTTGAATATTCTTTATATATGGTGTGTATACTTTCAGCTTGTTAGCGCACTCTCTCTATCCTGAGGCTTAGGCTTCGTTATTGGTTATGAACATAATGCAACCACATGTTTTATACCAGATATAACAATGATGTCCTTTTAGTATGGTGAGGTCCTGAAAATGCATTGATAACATGGATTAACACGCTGAATGGTCTCAGATCTCCCATTAGATTCAAATATTATTATTTTTTTTAAAGTTTTATTGAGGACAATATACTTTTACATCACGGTATTCAAACATGTTAAACAGTTACATCATATCTGGTATTTTGACACCTATATGTTAAAATAAAATGCTAATTTTTGTCCCCTTGTTCTTTCATGGTCATTCTTGGACCTGTGATATATCAAAAGTTCGAGTCTGGAAGTTAGTTAAATCTATGAACAGAAATAAAAGATTGCATCTCTAGATAATTAAAGAAAAGCAATAATAAACATAAAAAGAATGGAGATGCTAGCCTAGCCACCAGAACTGTATATATCAACAAATTAAGTCTCATTGTATAACTCAATTAGGTTACATGAGTATTCCTTGAAAACAGTTATCTTAAAAATAAATTATATATGGCTAAACATCGCAATAGGTCTGAGCAAATACATTAATAGGTTAAACATATCTATTCAGTCTATACAGCCGTACAGAGGTATAAAAATGAACTTCATTATTATTGTTTAATGAGGATATTATCCTGTATCTACTGAGTGGATAACTAACTAACCATATATGTCAGGGTTACAGAGTATTACTGGGTTAACAGAACATTTTCAGTTTAAGTAGTTACACTCCTTTTTATCTATGGGTCTATGTATGCTGTTTGTTGATAAAGCGTCAGGTTAGATATTGCATTTTGTTTACCATGTTAGTATTTTAACTCCTCCACACGGCTCCGGCCGTGAGCCACAAGGAGAGGGGATTATAGATTAATATGTGCTATTATGCATATGCTCTATGTGAAGTATCTATGACCCTTAAGAATAAATTTACATATGTATGATGTTTTAATGGTTATAGAAAGGGAGACCGGGAAATAGTTGATACTTCTCCGTATAGTGTACAAAATAGACATGCAGAGAAATTTATATATAAATTATGAGCATACAATTAAACAACGTATTTATAAACATAACAATTAGGTCATTGATATTTTTTTTAGCAATAAGCTATTGGGCCATGTTGTGGACAGGCTATCCTGCTTTTAGGTTTACCAGCATGGGCACAGCCTTAGTGTTTGTGGGAAAGGTGACCGGGAAGTGGAGATTGTGTCCCTTCATGTGGTTAGTGTATCGTAAGTCCATGTCGGCATTTAATACCGCTGTGAGGCTTGAATCCCTTACCAGATCTTGTGGTGTAGCGGGGATTTCTTTATACTTCGTACAGTCCGGGGCGCCTTCCGGCCTGTTAATGTGAAGTAAGGTCTGTGCTGTCTCTGTGGCTATGGTCTCCTGAAGGACCCCCTCAAGCCCCCAGGATGGTTGACCCAGATCTAAAGACTTACCCATCCATACGGACAATTTTGCTGCTCCACTGTGGCACTTCTTCAGTTGTTCAGTTAGATAGGTTCCCCACTCACTAGTGTAAATAAGAATTTTAACAATATCATTTTTGTTGACTGATTAAAAGTTGGCATTGTTGTAAACTTCGTTACAGATTGCAGGGTACTGTATTCCAACCTCAAGGGATCCAGTGGTAGGAGATGGAATGCTGCTTTAGTGTCACTTTCACACCCTCTTTTTGTTGTCTTGTAAATGGAAATTGACTTTGACTGTGTAGCTTTTGTTGCCGGCATGTTATGTGGCTGTGAGAAGTTACCGGTTACCGATGCCTCAGGCTGATCAGTCTCATCTATCTGTAAAGCTGGGTTAGTCCGGTAAATTGTAGGCCATTGGTTTGTTTTTTCTTCGGATTTGACGTTTTCAAATCTTTCTATAAGGAGTTGCAGATTACGTTCTGAGATCGCCTTGTCTATGAGTTTTTGTAGAATAATTTCCAGTTTGGCGAGTCGTGAGTCCATTTTGTTAGGAAGATCGTTGACCCACGTGGCGGTAACTTAGTACGGCATTATCCTCAATTGTATGATTCCGCCGTGCAGATATTCATACCGGCTCTAGTAGGTAATAAATACTGTGCGAGGTCTGGACTGTTATTTAAGATACAGTGTATAGTCAGTTCGGGTGGAGTACCCCGGGTAACCGGGGGTGGGGGAGATACGCTGCCTGCAAGATAACCGCCACTGCAGGCCTCAATAGTCCTGTTCTGCCTCTGGGGTCATTAATACAGCAACGTAATGGAACTTAGGTGTTAGATGAGTATGAATTTAATCGTTTGGCTGTTAAATGCTGTAGTTTTAGAGTAATAAACAGCGGGTTATTAATTCCTCTCCCGGATCTCCAGAAAAGTGTGACTGCTCCGGGTCGCTGCATGGACACGCCCCCAGATTCAAATATTTTTAAGATTAAGAAAGAGTCAGGTTATGTTTTTGGTACCTCACTGTTTTCCAAGCCTACTCTGATAGGAATTCATTGCACCTTGTTAATAGTTACCATCCTATAAGTTTTGTTTTCCATACTAACTCCTTTCTCAATGGCAATGGAAGAAACCAGAACTGCAATGTGAACTATGCAACTTGCTCAATACATTTATAATATACTAACAATACCACATGTCTAAATATAATAGCAAACAAAAGACACTGCAATCTTGAAAAACATTATGCACTATCTATGCAACGTATTAATATCTAAAAATAAGATAGAATAAAATAAGTAGAAATAAACCATCTGGGATTTGCATACATTAACTAATAATTATGCTTTAAACCTATCGAAGTATGATAGAAACCTCCAGATGCAGAGGGATAAAGTAAACATGTCCATTATGTATTTTTAACAGACTAATCAGTCATCAAACTTTTTCTTTCATGCAAATGTCACTGATATTCATCCTTATTGTTTTGTTTTTTTTTAATCAGAGGCCTTATGTTGGTGCTGTAGACAAACAAAAACCGCCCATACCAATACAATGAATCCTAAAAAAAACAGTGAAATCCATCATGGTATTGAGACCCCTAGGGGTCATAGTTCTCAGCGGTATATTCATTTTTTCTCAATCTGTAACAATGTTTTGTGCCTATCTCTACCCCTATTCATAAGGGGCACAAAATCTATGAACATAGTACATAGGCATAGCAGCCTTGTGTTTCTCTTGAGCAAAATGGCCTCTCTAATAGCAAACCAGTGGTTCACCATCCTTTCACGGAAAGTTGTGGTAGTTTTATTTACATATACCAACTAACATGGACATGACAGGATATATATTTCATACTCACTGGGGCATGTAAGGCGATGCTGAATCTGGGATTTTCTTTCCATCGTGAGGATGATAAAATATAGGGCCAGTCATGCTGTTACAAAGGGTACAATCCCCACATTTTTAGCATCCAGTTTCCTTGTGTCCTTAAGCCATATATCCTGCTAATAGCTCCGTATTGGCTCACTCTCATAGATTGGCTGCTTTATTATACACCATACGTGGTCCTTTGTATGAGCAAAAGGTAGTGTCTTGTCTGTTCTCACAATATCCCAATGTTTCTTGAGGGACTTTTCCATCTCATTGTGAATTCGTGTAAACGTTGTTACAAAGTTCATATTTTCTATTATGTCATATTTTCACTTTTTAGTCATTCTGTTCAGTAATGTTTCTTGGTTGTCGTGTAGATTTTCAATCATCCTATCAACATCCACAGCACCATATTCTCAATCAGTTTAATCTTCATAACCTCTAATTGAGTTTGCCTCATAGAGTCTTCTGTGTTGTTGCGAACAACCCTTGTGAACTGAGATGTTATAATCCCATTTTTTGATGTCTAGGATGGCATGTAGAATCTGTCTTTAGGAATTTTAATGAAACGAGGTAAGTTCCCTTGAGTAGATCTTAGTTTCTCCAACATAGATACGGATAAAGAGCAGATGACTCTTTCAGGAGGGATTATGTTATTTGAGGTAACAGTGGAAGCATTTTGTATATACAGTAAATTCTTATGGTCAGTGAGGATTGGAAAAGGCATAGGTGCAACTATAAATATTGCAAAGCATGGGCATATTTGGCATATTTGGCCTAGGCCAGTGGTGCCCACTTAATAATAATAATAATAATAATAATTATACACAGGGCTGGTCACTAACAGCAGAATTGCCTGGGAGATAGTTGTTTTTTTTAAATTTTAAAATCTTTATTACATTATCCAAAATAATACAGATAAAAATATTTTCCGCACCCTGATCATCAATAAAATCTGGCCAAATTTTGCTAAAGGAATCACCTTTCTTTCCTTCTAATTTATGATAAGCAGCCGATATTACGTTATTTATTAGAAAACTCTTCACCTCTCTGACTGATGGAATCCTAGCATTAATCCAGTTTTTAAAAATTAGTTTCCTAAGAATTAGTATTACTGTTCGAGCAAAATTTCCTTTCCTTTCCCATGATTCATTATTAACCAAAAGAAGAATAGATTCTTTTGTTAAATACATTTTTCTTTTTGTTATTTGAGACAGAAAATATGCTATTTTGAGCCAGAATTGTTTCAGTTTCGGACAATCCCATAGCAGACGTCCTAGATCCGGATTTTCATAGAAGCATTTAAAACATGCATTTTTAACCTCTTTTTCCATTTAGCCACCCTTCATGGTGTAAAATAGTCCTTATGAAGTAATTTAAATTGAGTTTCCCTTAAATACGTAGCAGTAGATAATGTTTGAGTTTTATTAAGACTTAAAATAATTTTATCCAAATTAGGAATATCTACCAACTTTGCCCTTTTATTTTCCAGCTCACTTAGTAATCTTTTCACATCTGTTGCTCTGAGAATTTTATAGATTAATGGATGTTTTTGCCAGAATTGAAGGAAATTACTTATCAATTTGGCAGTATAGTTCTTTAATTGAAGAAAATAAAACTTATGTTTAGAATGATCTTCCGGAAACATTTTCTGAAATTCCCCAAAAGTATAACGTTTTTACAAATTTATTTAGGTGTTCTCTAAAAATTATGTTGATAAAGTGCTGAAATACTGCCGAAGCATAACATAATCCAAACGGAATTACTAAATATCAATAATAAACGAAGCGGGTATTAAATGCCGTTTTCCATTCATGTTCTTCTTAAATTAGATTGTAGGCACCTATAAGATCTAGTTTTGAAGTGTGTCAAATAATTATAGGATTAGAGGCAGAGGGAAACGATACTTGACTGTAATATTATTAAGTTCTCAGTAATCAATAGAAGGTTGTAGACCTCCATCCTTTTTCTCCACAAAGAAGAACCTGGCTCTGGTCCAGATAGGAAGAGGGTCTAATAAAACTACGTTTGAGGTTTTCTTGGATGTACTCTTTCAAAGTTTAGATTCAGCCTGAGACAGAGGAAAGTTTCTTCCTTTGGGAATAGGAGCACCAGGTAGCAATTCAACAAAGCAATCATAAGGCAGATGTGGTGGTAACTTCTCAGCACTTTTTTTTTTTTTTTTAAAGCATCTCTGAAATCAGAGTATTCTGGAGGGACCTCAAAATTGTAGTAACAGCAAAAATGGTAAACCATTTTGTGCAGATAGGTGTTGAGAAGCAGTGTCCAGTACATTGATTTCCCCAAGATGTAAGCTCATGAGAGGACTAGGAAAACGTAGGCTCATGAGTGAAGCCAAAAAAGGGCAAAGATAATAGGAAAACTTATAGTAGAGATTAAATTAAAAGACATATACCCTGAATTAATAATTCCCCTAGTACATAGTAAGGGATCAGTCTGTAAAACAATTAAGCCTGGACCCAAAAGCCTGAAGTTGATTGTAGTAACATGAAGGGCTTCTTTTTTCATTTTAGTAGGAATAGACAAATGTGTGGCTACGTTAGTTTTCATAAATATTCCTTCTACTCCGGAATCGATAAGTGCCAGAAAACGATAGGATCTTTCTGCAATAGTAAGTGAAATAGGTACAAAAATCTTTGATTTGTAGGGAGTGGCATTTCGAATGATGGCTTAATCTTATACCCCCTAGCAAGATTATGCCCCATCTTTTACTGGCGTGTTGGGGCAATTTTGGAGTAAATGACCTTTCAGTTCACAATAAAGACAGAGACCTAAGAAGTGTCTTCTCTGCCGTTCAGCTTCAGACAGGTGTATAACTCCTACTTTAATTGGCTCTTCCTGAGGCTGGGAAGTTTCTGTAGTAGGAGAGGAGTAGGGTGGTGCATAGTTCATCCATAGAGGGAATCTTGGATGGCCCGATCTATCAGACAAACCTTTTGTGAAATGCTGCTTTCAGAGCACCTGTATTACAATTTGTCTCAGCAGCAATAGTGCGAAAGTCTATAGCGTATTGAGCCACTTATTGAGACCCCTGCCAATGGTCCATAAGTGAGATCTCTGCCAGAGCAGCTCTCCCAGGTTTATCAAATATTATATGAAGCTGAGTCATAAAGAGTTTAGCATATTGTAAACATGGGACTGCTTTATCAATAAGCGGGGATACCCAAATTAAGGCTTTTCCTCTTGAAAGTGAATTATAAAAGTCACTTTAGAAGTATGGGAACCAAATGCTACAGGGTTATTTTGAAAATTCAGCCTGCATTGATTCAGGAGTCCTCTACATTCATCAGGGTTACCATATTTGTCTGGTACAGGGACGGACTTGGAATAAAAAGCAGCCCTGGAAAAATTGTAGACCAGCCCAACAGCCCTATGTCAAAGCTATATAAATATATATAAATTGGCTCAGGAGCATAGGCAAACAGCCAGAGACTGGAGGTTCTGGGTTTAACTCTGGGTGTGCATATAATAAACGCCATATTCTTCATGCTTGTGAACTAATTATCAAGCTAATCTGCTAATCATTCAAAAATTATGAGACGGAATGTTTTATCTTAGTTTATGACTTTACAAGCTGATAAAATCTGATGATATATGAAAGTTATTTGCTAATCATCTGGGAACTGCAGCATTATCTCTAAAAAATTATGTTTCTCTTGAAAACATACAACACAGATAGTTCACAAATATACTATTCTAACCATGTAGATTATCTCCAATGCTCTTTTCAATAACTAGATTGCATTTATATTTTATATAGCTTCAGTATCGCTGACCAGTGTTAAGCTGTGTTTTGTTTATCAATAAACACAGGCAGTAGAGGACAGATTCAACAGAGAGCCCTGTTGCAAAAATGTTTTGGAGGCCCCCCTAAGGTAACTCATTAGTAAGCAATATTAATAATATGCATGCTGCTCTGTATAATGATTTTGAGAATGGATAGATAGATAGATAGATAGATGGATAGATAGATAGATAGATAGATAGATAGAAAGATAGATCAGACCTCCTAACTGTTCCTATTTGAGAGGGACTGTCCCTAATTCATATATCTGTCCCGTTGTCCCTCTGAGACACCCAGACACAACCACAAACCGGCTAGACACTCCCACTGACTGCCCAGACAATCCCACCCACTAACACCCACTTTCCTACCTCCTCCCAACATGGCTCCTCCCACAAAATAGTAACTGGACCCCATCAACCTCCTGAGTCCCTGATAGCCACAAATGTTGGGAGGTATGAGTAGATAAATACCTATGTAAAGTTAGTGCAGGTCCTCGGTGCCGAGAGCGTGCTTAGCACGGCCAGGGACCTGGCAAGAAGAGGAACAGGTAAGCACTCTCTCCAGAGCATGTTAAGGTAAGAATAAAGCCTTAAAAATCTATTTAAAGGAAACATGCTGATGAATTTCGTTTTTTTTTTTTTTCTTTAAATTTCGTCAGTGGATTCATTTGGATATTCGCTTTTGTTTACGAAAATGAAAATCCAATTTTCGGTATGAATGTACATTCGTCTGAAAACGAATGCACATGTCTAATATATATATATATATATATATATATATATATATATATATATATATAGTATAGTTTAACATCAGATATGAGGTTTATTTTTGTTGGTTAGTCTATTTCTTTTTAGGGCTAAAATCACTGTTTGCTTTTTTGTATTCTTTCAATCTTTCCTTTTCTTTGCCCTTTATTTTAGAAAGCCTAATTCTACTTTTTTTTTTAAATTCTTTATTTATATATCCAGCACTGAATAAGGCAACAAATGATATATACAGAAAATTTGTAAAATATGATGACAATAATTGCAACCAAAGACAGCACTGTATTTTCTTCTATAGTCTATTAACATAGCTACTCCAGACATTACTTGTCTTCCCTCACTTCTCATCTAACTTCTTACATCTAGTTCCCCTATCTGGTAAGGCAACAGATAACAGTCTAGCTTGCATAACATATTAGAGCCGATCAAAAGATTTCCAAGAGTCTTTAGTGTTTTGTAGTTCTTTGCAATCAGCAAGTCATTGCAGCTCTATTATGAGTGAGTCCTTCATTCGATGTTGGGTTTCATATATCAACAGCTTAATTTCCCCTCCTCCCCATCCATCTCTGCTTCCTATTTTCTCCTGACTTGACCCAGAGCGCCCCCCCAGGGTTCCATTCCTGTCTCTCATCTTTAGTCTCTCTATTGGTTCGGTACCTTGTTAATTGGAAAGTTTAGAAAATGTTCCATTTGCCTCGTAACTGGGCTTCCAGAACGACCTCTGAGTTTTTGAGTGGGTACAGTATTTGTCTCTGATGTGTTAAGTCTAAGGTGTGAATCAAGGGTTCCCATTTGTTGAGGAAATGTTTAGTTCGTTTTATGATGTCACCCTGTGTGTCTACTTGTTCCCGAATCATTTGCTGTTGTAGTTCTAATTTGAGATGTGTTAGTGTTGGCGGATCAGGCTCCATCCACTTCTTGAGGATAAGCTTTCTGGCAAGCAGTATAACATTATGAACAAATGTCATGTGTTTGTTTGTGTCCGATTGTGTGTGGAGGAATATCACCACGTGGATATTTAGGTCTATACTCCCTCCCGTAACTCTCATTGCCCATTTGTGTGCCATGTTCCAGAATCTCGTGAGTTTTGGGCATTGCCAAATCATGTGGAGGATGTTGGGGTTTGGGTGCGTGCATTTTGGGCAAAGTCCCGAAGTCTCAGGACACCATTTGTGGAACATCTTTGGTGTTATGTAAGCATTATGTAGTAGTTTTGTATGTGATTCCCTGATGTCGTTTGATAGTGATGCCTTCCTCACCTTTAAAACACTTTGTTCAATGATTTGGTCCGTAACTGGGTTTGGAGTCCAGGTGCTCCATTTATGTTGAATTTGATCTCTCGCAGCCTTATTAGTCAATGTTTGGAGTGCTTTGTATGTATGTGAGATTGAGGTCAGTCCTCCCCTTGTCAGAGTCAGTAGCTTGTATATTTCACAGTTGGTGTCCGGCATGTCACCCGTCCCCAGAATGCTTTGAACGTAGTGTCTTGTCTGTAGGAATGCGAAGTGGTGTTTGTAAGGTAGATTAAATTCTAATTGTAATTCGGCAAACGATTTGACTGATTTTTGGTCTGGCGTCAGGACTTGTCTGATAGTAGTCAGTCCCCTTGTTTCCCATTGTCTGAAAGGCGATGTGGTGAAACCCGCCTGGAAATCTGGGTTACCTCGTAGGGGTAAGTATACTGTATTTTTGCATGTTATTTTCAAGGCCCTGCAGATTTTCCGCCATGCTCTTACAGGTTGGAGGAAGATAGTATTGTGCCCTACTGTTCTTTCTAGCTGTGTGTGAGTCATGTGTGGGAGCATTTTTAGTGACCACGGAGCAATAAATTCTGACTCTAGTGTACCATTTGTGAAGACATTTCTGTCCAAAAGCCAATCCATTACATATTTAGCTAAAGCTGCCCAGTTGTAGTACTCTATATTTGGGAGGGCTAGTCCCCCCATCTCTGGTGTGCACGTCATTTTTTTATGTCCTATTCTATGTCTTTTCCCCTTCCATAAAAAGTGAAGTATGTCTCTATTCAGTGTCTGTAGGTCTTGTTTGTGTAGGAGTTCGGGTAGCATTTGTAGTGCATATAGCAATTTGGGAAACAGGATCATCTTAATTAGCCCTACTCTTCCGGACAGTGTCAGTGGTAGTGGTGTCCAATTTAGGAGTGTGCGTCTTAGTTCCTTGATTAGTGGTCTGAAGTTAAGTCCATACCACTCTCTGGGGTCTCTAGAGAGAATAATACCTAGATATTTAAACGAGTTAGTAACAATCTTAAAATTATCTTGTAGTGGTTCTGCTGGTGACTCATTCCTTAACCATAACAGCTCTGACTTATCTTTATTTATGCAGTATCCTGAGATTTGGCCGAACTCGGTGATGATGTGCATTAAAATAGGGATATTTCGCCTGGGGTCGCTGGCATATAGGATCATATCATCTGCGAAAAGGGATATGTGGAGAGTTTCTTTGCCTATAGTTAATCCTTCCGTGTTTTTCCTAATTTTGGTTGCTAGTGGTTCAAGGGCCAGGTCAAAAAGGAGCGGAGATAGTGGGCATCCCTGTCTTGTGCCTCTCATTAGCGGGAAAGTGTGTGATGGTTCGCCATTAACTAGAATTGCTGCTCGGGGTTCGTCATACAGTGCGTAGGTGGCTGTCATAAAGTCGCCCTGAATCCCAAATTTCCCAAGGGTTGTGAAGAGATGGTCCCACAGTATCTTATCAAACGCTTTTTCGGCGTCTACCAGTAATATACAAGCGTCTCCCTCCCTCTGGTCTCCCTCCTGTTTTCCTTCCCCCCAGTAGTGTGACAGAACTAGCTGCAATTTTCTCATGTTCTTAACTGAGGATCTCCCTCTAACAAACCCTGTCTGGTCTTCGTGTAGCAGGTCCGGTAATATCCCCGTCAGTCTGTTGGCTAGAATTTTGGTGAACAGTTTGTAGTCTGAGTTGAGTAGTGAAATTGGTCTATACGAGGATGTCAGTAGTGGGTCTCTGTCTGGTTTGGGGATGACTGTCACATTCGCTTCCGTGAATCTATTTGATAGGTCTGCCCTTCCTTTCATTATGCCATTGAACAGTAAGGTGAGTGTCTCCGCCACCTCCTCCCTGATCATTTTATAGAACTCCCCCGGTAGGCCGTCAGGGCCGGGGTTTTTTTCTAGGGGCAAAGCGTCAATAGCCCTAGTGATCTCTAGGGAGTCCACTGGGCCATTTAGGGTCTGTAACTGTGCCTCAGTTATTTGAGGGAGGGCCAAGTCCTTCCAAAAGTTTTGTTTCAGTTCCTCATCTACTCTCTGTGGGCTATACAGTTTGGAATAGTAGTCTACGAATGTTTTGTGTATATCCTCTTTTTTTGTTAGTATTGTTCCCTGTTTCTGTATGGCTTCTATAGTGTTAGGTTTCCTGGTTAGTTTGGTGATTTTTGCTAGTAATTTACCTGTGCGATTACCATAACGATAGAATTTAGCCTGCATTCGAGTTTGGGCTCTGCCTGCTGTCTGAATAAGATGAGTGTCTCTGAGGGTCTTGATGTCTTTGTAATGTAATCTGTTTTGGTCTGTCGGGTGTCTAAGGTATTGATTCCTTGCATTTAGGAGTTGGCGGAGAAGTAGTTCACCTCTCTTTCTGCAAATTTTTTTTTATTCTAATTGCATAAGTTGTGATCCCCCCTCTTAGCACCGCTTTTGCCGTTTCCCAAAACAGCGAGATGTCGTTCATGTGTTGTTTGTTAAGATCTTTGTAAGCTAACCACTCTCCCACCAAGTGTTTTTGCAAGTTGAGGTCGTGATACAGATGTGTAGGGAATCTCCACCCACACATCTTTCTCTGAGGGGCATCAGTAGTTAACACTAGTGTCACTGGTGAGTGGTCTGAGATGGTTATGGGATCTATCATAATGTCTCCTATCCTAGAGGATAAGTGACTTGAGACTAGGAAATAGTCTATGCGGGAAAGTGTGGTTTTCGATGGATGTGCACATGTGTAATCCCGAGCTTCAGTGTTTCTTTCTCTCCATACATCTATAAGACCTAGACTATTTTTAAAGTTTTTAAGAATCAATGTTTCTCTTCTAGATCCTGTCCATGGCTGTTTGGGTTTTGTGTTGCTAGTGGGGTTACGGAATCTGTCTGCAGGTGTCTGAGGCGCTATATTGTAATCCCCACCCACTATAATGGGTAGGTCTGAAAATTGCAAGAGTTTGCTTTGGAGGTGTATTAAAAATTCTCTCTTCTGTGTCTGGGGGCCATATATACCGCAAAGAATCAGGGATAGTGTGTCAATTTTTAGTTTTATAATCAGATATCTACCCTCAACATCAGAGATCACCTGTGAAATGTCGTAATTCAGTCCCTTTCGAAACAGTATTGCAATCCCTCTCGCTCTTTTGTTTTCATAGGGTGTGAAGAGTACTTCTCCCACCCATCCCTGCTTAAGTTTTTGATGTTCTATTTGCGATAGATGTGTTTCCTCTAGTATGGCTATGTCGGCCTTTTTTGTATTTAACAGTCTCAGAATCGCCTTCCTTTTAATGGGCGATGTTATCCCTCCCACATTCCAGGTGGTGATTTTCATTGTGCTACAGTGGGTGTCTTGTGTGTATGGGTGTCACGAATTGTCTAGGTTGTGAGGTGTGAAGTGCTATGTGTGAGTGTTGCAGTATAGGCTAATAAGCGTTACTTACTGTTTTCTGCAGTGTCCAAAATCTGACTATTTTCCCCCTGGGGGAGCGCCCTTAGATCTGATGGAGTCTATCTATCACTATGATAAACAATAAGCAATCAGGTTAGTGAGTCTTAACTTTTAAACTTTCAAAACCGTTTCTTGAATTTGTGCAAAAGAGACAAATACATGCAATAAATTTCAACAGTATAACAGACAATAAATAGTAACAGAATTTTCCCGTTTCCCATTCCCCCCCCCCCCCACTTGTAAAGGATATAGGTTTTCATGTCCTTTAGTTTTTAAGAGGTTTTACTCTATGCTTTCTGAGGCCTTAAGCAGTGTCTCTGTTTTCAAAAGTCATCTGGCTGAACGTAGTGGCCCTGTTGGATTAACAGTTCTTAGTGTTTAAGGTGCTTTATACTTCTTCTTCTATGATCCTGGCAGCAATTCTCATCTTCCTGAGATAGAGGGACGGTTTTCTTGATCTTGTGGTTGTCGTTGTTCGCTCTCTCTCTGCAAATGTAGCTTGAGCTGCTGTGGTGACTCAAAGAACAGAGGACCATTGGTTGTATGCAGCCGTAGTCTCGCTGGATATAGAAGGGCTGCTGGCCTGCCTTGCTCCATGAGTTGCTTGCAGTAAGGTGTAAATTCTTTTCTTCTGGCTGCTACTGTTGCAGAATAGTCCTGGAACAGATATAGTTTTCTGCCTTCAAATTCCAGCGACGGGGCTTTTCTGTAGGCTTGAAGGATTGCTATTTTTGTTTTAAAGTTGAGATACTTCACCATAACTTGTCTCGACTGTTGGGTATTTTCCTCCTGTTTTCTCGGGTCACCAACTCTGTGGGCCCTCTCTACTGTGCATGGAAGACATGACTGAGGAATGTGCAACATCTTTGGCAGGGTGTTTTCTGCAAAGTCTATGAGTTGTGATCCTGGGAGAGACTCTGGGATTCCTACAATCCTTAGGTTGTTTCTTCTTGACCTGTTCTCCAGGTCGTCGATTTTGGCCCATAGCCTATCATTTTGCTGCTGTAGTGTTTGAATATTGGTCTCAGCTTCTCTATGGCGAGTCTCTCCCTCTGCAACCCTTTGTTCCACTTGAGTTAGTCTGCCATTGAAAGATTTTACTTCTGTTGTAAGTGAATCCATCCCTGTTTGCAACTGTTCAATTTTCGGTAAGAACAATGCAGAGATCTGTGAGACAATTGGGTGGGTGTCCATAGGAATAGAGTTCGGCATATCCTCTGCCTCTACAGGTGCCTGTGTTATCTCCACTTGATTCCTTTTCTTATCAGCATTCTTAAGTCTGCTAGCCATTGTTCCTGTCTTTTTGTTATAGGAGTTATAGTATTTTTGCATGCAGCTTTAAAAGTCCCAGCTAATGCTGCCCTATATGGTGTGTTTTTATATTTGTTTCACTACAAATTTGCAGCTTCTGTCTGTTTCCTTTCAGATCATAGATTGATATCAAACTCAAGGCCAGTGATATGCTTGTTAAGCGGTGGGTGAGCGGGGGGGGGGGGCCAGGCCCGAGCCCTCTAGCCCTGCATGATGTGTTAGTTACCGTTGATGTTTGAAAAAGAGATAATGATTCTAGTGGTTTTAGGTTTTAGCCACCAGGACCCTCAATGTAGCCTTTTCAAAGTGTGCCCTAATTCCAGGGCTGTAGTGAGAGCTAGTTTCAAGGGCTAGGTTTTCTTAATGTTTTGGCCTGTCTTTCAATGTCTGAGAGAGCATGCAGCATGAGTGATTATATGCCCTTTTCCTTGTGTGACTGTTCTCGTTCCCCTCTGTGTCTTATTTTTGCGCCCTGTGGTTCTGCAGTCTATGTGAATTTATGTGGGGCTCTCCCCCCTGCTGTGCGAGTGTGGTATGCAGAGAGTGAATGTCGGCACTGTTCACAGCAGTTTTTCGCCGTTAATCTAGTTCTCACTTCACTCTCGGGTAAGCTGTGGCCTTTGTTGTGCTGCGTATCTAATAGTGGAGGTCCGGCAGCAGATTGGCAAAATGGCGGCGTTCCCGCCGTTATCTGGACCTTCCCTCCCGGCCCCTCGGATGCTTTAAAAATTTGTTCAGGGCTCTTACCGGGTACTTGAAGTCTTGGCACTTGTCCCCTGCTTGGTGTTTGGGGGTCGTGTGGAGTCTGTCTTTGTCAGGTAACTTCGCGGCTGCAGCCGCAGCTTGTCCCTACTTCTTCTATCTGGGGGCTTTTGCGGCGGGGGAATCCGATGACTGATTCCTTGCTGAAGTGTCTCCGGGCAGTTGTGGTTTCCCCTGCCAAGGATTTCAGCGTGTTTTAGGGGCACTTGTGAGGTTTTTCACCAAGTTAGGGGCTGTAGGCAGCGGAGCTCTTTTCCCTGCTTCCACCCTCTGTGCCCTCCCACCGGAAGTCCTAATTCTACTTTTAATCACAATAACACTGTGTGTTTATTATCTTCTTCCTACAGTACAGTGTTAATTCTTTTTAATCATATTCTTATTTAAATTGTCAGTGTCACAGAAGAAGATGTTTGTCCCCCGCTATCAAATGCATGAATGAGTCAAGGGAGTGGAATTATGAGCAAGTGGATAGAGGTAGAGGGGTAGTAGCATGGGATTATTCAACACATACAAATCTGACTTGTAGAAGCTTGCAGTGTTTGGGAAAATACTGCAAAATACTTTAATGCTGAGATCTCAAATTACTTTAGGGAAACTGGACAAGTTTTCTTCTCCCATGGGGGCCGCTTGCAAAATTTCAAACTTCAAAAACAAAATTGTACTATATACATATACAGTACTAGTTGGTGTTTGCTTACAAGGCAATATTTAAAGGGACATTATACACCCAAAAAAATATATGGTATTTAAATAAAGCATTCAAAGAAGATAAAGTTTGTCATTGACATGTATTATCAATTTTGTTGCTAAAGCTCCTAAAAATGATGATAAAGTTTGCAGTGATATAACTACATATGAATACGTCGATAATACGACTAGGCTACAGAGCAAGCCTTTTTCCCTCACTCAGTCCCATAGTACAAGCCCTGCAGGGAAAGCTGTGAGCGTTATGAGTGATTAATACAGATGATAAAAGGCTTGTGCTCGCAGCCCCGGCTCCAGGAAATAAAAGCCTATATTTCATTTAATGTGGGACTAATGACACATCGCACCGAGCACAGTGCAGTATAGGGCTATATTATGTGTGCTATACAGATATCAGCATAAAGCTCACAACTGTTCCTGCAGGGCGTGTACAGCCCTCTGCTTTATCTCCAGCAACTCCCTAAGCAGGTTGTCTGCTCTCACTAGGGAGGAGCTTGGCTGCACCGCTATTAATCAGCTGCGATTAGTTTGCCTGTGCAGTAATCCTTTATTGCACAGAACCTTTTATCTTCTGTATTAATCACGCATAATGCTCACAGCTGTCCCTGCAGGGCTTGTACTAGCTAGGGACTGAGTGAGGGAAAAATGCTTGCCCTGTAGCCTAGTCGTATTACGGACGTATTCATATGTAGTGAGATCACTGCAAACTCTATCATCATTTTTAGGAGCTTTAGCAAGCAAAATTGCTAAATGTCAATTACAAACTTTATCTTCTTTGCAAGCTTTATTTAAATACCCCATATTCTTTTGGGTGTATATTGTCCCTTTAAGAAACTGTCCTTCTGTAAATGACTTCCCTACTTTTGCAACCTGATAGACCACATAGCTAGCCTTAAAGGATTACTTTCTGTTATAATTTTTAAGCTAAACAACTAACATATTAAAGTTAATAAACATTAATTAAACCCTACTGACCTATATTTTCTCCAAAACGAAGTTTCATAACGTTCTAAAAGTTATATCTTTTATTCGCCGATGATGTCACGTTATCCCACTATTTTGAGCACTGCATGTTCAAAATACTTAAACCAATAACTTTGTGTTTAAAGCGCCATTTAGAAACCTAGGTATTGTAAACGGATTGGTACAGAGCAAAGGATACCCACGGAGTGGGTTTGGAAAACAATTAAATTTGCAGACAAGATTTCTGATATACGGTAGAGATATAGTTAGTAACAGGCATAGAAAATATTTACTTACAGTGGCCCTTTAACTGCTGCATCACATTCTTTTTCTGCATACTTGAAGAGATTTTGCTGCTTGTACAGGCCTTTCTGGAGTTGGGCAAATTGCCTCTCCCTTTCTTCTGCCTCATACTTTGCATGTTTAGTAGTATAATGCTGCTTACGTTTATAATCATTGCAGATTAGGCAAGTAGCAGTCTTATTAAACACCACAAAACATAATCACTTGTCCACCTCTCTTAAAATTTCCTCTGCTTAACATCAACTTTTTTTTTAGATATAAAAACTGACATTATTATTTAATAAATAAAAAAACAATTTGTCCCTTCTTCTGCATACCTTTTTTTTGCAGGGAGAGGGCTAAATTGCTGGTGGTCCAATGATTAAAATTGAATCCCTGGTAGTCCAGTGGGGGAGCGATTGATCTGTACCTCTGGCTGGTGCAAATTCATACTAACCGCTCCTTTTGGATGGCGCTCAGTGATAAGAGTTAGAGCGCAGGCTGCAAAATGTCCGGGTAATCTGGTGGGTCGCATGTAACTAGTTCAAAAATGGCCTGCGGGCCAGTACTTTGAGACCCCTGCTTTAATGATTTGGACATGCAATTATTAGAGATAAAGGACCAGACAAAAACAACAGTAGTTAAGTTATTACGTAAAATCATTGCCAGCCAAATGCAGAACCTTTGATTACTGCTAAATACTTGGAACCACTGGATGCCAGATGTGTTATGAAGAATGGAATATAACTGAGAATCACATTGATAAAATGTATCCTAAAAGAAAGGGGAAAAATATTCACATACTATAAGCAGTTGACACCCTAAAGCACGATCATAAAACATATGTTAAAAGGATATAAATGTGCAAAATCAAAATGTGTTACAGCATTTTATTATTGTAGTATTTCTTGCTTATAACTATGGGGTTTATTACAATCCTTTAGAAAAACGTATCAAATGATTTATCTACAAAAAATCTCCATAGACTTTAATAGTGGTTTTCCCCTTAATGTATTTCCAATGACTAGTTATAACTGCAGCAGAGTATGAAATGTATTATAAATTGGTGATTTAGGTTTATCTTTGTATATGAAATGACTGTTACTGTGAATTGACCCCATAACCTAAATAAATAGGCTGAGCTTGTAGGGAGAGCAGACCCCATTTGGTTATCTGTCTGATTATTTACACAATGTTTAACTTATTTTATTTCTTACTGATTACTCAAAAACCAACATATATAGAGAACAATTGAAAATTAGCATTCTAGTATCTCTCTGTCACACCCCTCACTGGGATCATGATTTCATCTAAACCTTCTAGTCTTTCTAAAACGTACACTTAAAGGGACAATAAAGTAAAAATTAAATGTTCATGATTCAGAGCATGCAATTTTAAATACCTTTCCAATGTACATCTGCTGTTTAATGTGTTTAGTTCTCTTGGAATTTTGCTAACTGGTGGCTGAACATATATGTCTCTTGTCATTGGCTCACCCAATGTGAACATCTAGCTCACAGTTAGTTTAAAACTATATGCTCTATGAAACATAAAATAATAAATGTGGGTTGTCCTTTTAAGTTACTGCAATTTTTAATATAGGTTGCGATACAACAGGTAAAAACAGTTGCTTCAAATGAAAAAAATTAAAGTAAAGGATTAAAAAATATAACACACCCTGGCAGGTAAAATAGATAATTGGGAACACATTAGAGGAGAAAATAAATGACAGTACACTGCCCCTTTAAATATAAAATAAGAAACTACCCACTGTGTGACGTGGGCCAATTATTTGACAAAATAATTTTTGATATTGAGTAACTAGGAGGAGTTATACTTGACGGGGGTCCTTAGGGGTTATCCTTTGATCATATAGGGGAAAGTCATGGGTTATGGGATCACTTTTGGGGATCTTGCTCTGGGTGGTTGCAGTTAATAGTGTGAGAGGGATCCACGGGTAAAGAGTTAATAACAATGAAGACTTAGCAGGGATAGAGCTAAGAACAAGCAAGTATAAGGTTAATAGTGTAGACACCACTGTTTTGGCTAATGTGCTTGAGGCTCCAGGTAGTAAGGGATAGTTGATGTTGCTATGAGATTGCAGTGGTGTGGTTGCTATATCGGGTTAAAAAGCTGCAGGGACGCTGATGTTATATAGGGTTAAGAGCTGTATGGTGATCTTGTGTGCACAGCAGTGTATTTCTACCGCTGTCCTCAAGTACCCCCAAAAGGCCAAGTTTTCATTATAGCTGAACCAGTGCATAGGTGAAGTGATCAGCTGATCAGTAACCATGGTTACTAACCTGCTCTCACCCATGAGCTGATTATTTCACTGTGCACTGGTTCCGCTATAATGAAATCCTGGCCTGTTGGGGGTACTTGAGGACCACGTTTGTGAAATAATGGTGTACAGGATTAATATAGTGGGGAGGAATGTTGAACAGTGTATGGCTGAGGGAGATTGTGGTTGGGGATTAAAGTATTTCTGGTCTGGGGTATTAGAAGATCCACCTTTATTCAGAAATAACACTCGGCTAGATTACGAGTTTTGCGGTATAGGTGAAAAAGCAGAATTAAGGCTCATAACGCTGCTTTTTCACTACCGCTGGTATTACGAGTCTTGCAGGTTTAGGGGCACCGCACACTTTTTGGGCTGTAACACAAATTAACTTACGCAATTTGCGTAAAGTCTTTTTTCAATGGGACTTCCATAGCGCCGATATTACAAGCTTTTTCTGGGAGGCCAAAAAGTGAGCGGTACAGCCTATCCCGCAAGATTCGTAAAGCAATCTAAAGTCAGTAGTTATGAGTTTTACGCTACAAAGCTGTAGCATAAAACTCATAACTAAAGTGTTAAAAAGTACACTAACACCCATAAACTACTCCCTAAACCGAGACCCTCCCGCATCGCAAACCCTAAAAGAAAATTATTAACCCCTAATCTGCCGCTCCTGACATCGCCGCCACTATAATAAACATATTAACCCATAAACCGCCGCACTACCGCCTCGCAAACACTCGTTAAATATTATTAACCCCTAATCTGCTGTCCCTAACATTGCCGCAACCTACATTACAGTTATTAACCCCTAATCTGCTGCACCCAATGTCGCCGCCACTATACTCAATTTATTAACCCCTAAACCTATGTCTAACCCTAACCCTAACACCCCCTAACTTAAATATAATTAAAATAAATCTAAATAAAAATGACTATCATTACCTAAATAATTCCTATTTAAAACTAAATACTTACCTGTAAAATAAACCCTAAGCTAGCTACAATATAACTAATAGTTACATTGTATCTAGCTTAGGGTTTATTTTTATTTTACAGGCAAGTTTGTATTTATTTTAACTAGGTAGAATAGTTACTAAATAGTTATTAACTATTTACTAACTACCTAGCTAAATTCAAATACAAATTCAGATTATTATAGCCTATGGTGAATAAATAATCTTGATTTTATTAAAGTCAGGAGGTGAATATTTTGCATCAAATCTTTACTGAATCCAAACAGCAGAAAAGAAAACATACAGAGAAAAAAATAAATACAATAATAGCATAGTAACAAGACTGCACCAATCAGCACACAGCAGCCTAATAAACTGTAATGAACAAGTCCAGCACCTCCTCTTTTCTTTGATCATAAGACAGCGGAACCAGTCATGAAGAAAACAAACTCCAAAATATGCATCCTAGACCAAAATGGAACAGCGATACCCAGGAACGGAGAAACAACAGATGACCTGGTCCGTAGATAAGGGAGAACATAAAATTCACAGAGTCACTGAAAAGAGAAAAAACGCAATGGAAAATCAACAGCAATAACATAATTTAGATAAAATTTCCACAAAACATAATATATATTGGGAGGGAAAAGAGGGGTGGAAAAATATTCACCTCCTGTCTTTAATAAAATCAAGATTATTTATTCACCATAATAATCTGAATTTTATGGCAAGACAGGAGGTTTCATATTTTGCATTTTTAAAGCACTTACATAAAAAATTTCAAAACAAAATGTACAATTTAAAAATAAAATAAAGTGATAAGAATATAAAGAACTTAGGAAAGAAACCATATATAATAGTTTTACAGAAAAGTCGTAAACAAGATAACCAAATAGAGACTAAAGAGCCTAGGAAAGAAACCTATATAATGGTTTATAGTATATTCTAAAACACAGATAAACAGATTAGTGATCTTAAGCAAAGATAATCAAAACCTTACACTACAATTAAACAAATTACCTAAATTAAATACAATTACCTAAATTCCAAAAACAAACAAACACTAAATTACACAAAATTAAAAAAGAAATTATCAGATATTCAAACTAATTACATCTAATCTAATAGCCCTATCAAAATAAAAAAAGCCCCCCAAAATAAAAAAACCCTAGCCTAAACTAAACTACCAATAGCCCTTAAAAGGGCCTTTTGTAGGGCATTGCCCCAAAGAAATCAGCTCTTTTACCTGTAAAAAAAATACAAACACCCCCCAACAGTAAAACCCACCACCCACACAACCAACCCCCAAATAAACTCCTAACTAAAAAAAACCTAAGCTCCCCATTGCCCTGAAAATGGCATTTTGATGGGCATTGCCCTTAAAAGGGCATTTAGCTCTTTTTCAATTGCCCAAACCCTAATCTAAAAATAAAACCCACCCAATAACCCTTAAAAAAACCTAACACTAACCCCCAAAGATCCACTTATAGTTTTGAAGACAGGACATCCATCCTCAACGAAGCCGGGAGAAGTCTTCATCCAAGTAGCAAGTAGTCATCAATGAAGCCGGGAGAAGTCTTCATCCAAGCCGGCAGAAGTATTCCTCCAGACTGGCAGAAGTCTTCATCCAGACGGCATCTTCTATCTTCATCCATCCGGCGCAGAGCGGGTCCATCTTCAATACATCTGGAGCGGAGCATCCTCTTCAATCGAAGTCTTCTTTCCGAATGAAGGTTCCTTTAAGTGACGTCATCCTTGAATTTCGATTGGCTGATAGAATTTTATCAGCCAATCGGAATTTAAAGTGAAAAAATCCTATTGGCTGATTGGATCAGCCAATAGGATTGAGATTCAGTCCTTTTGGCTGATCCAATCAGCCAATAGGATTGAGCTTGCATTCTATTGGCTGATTGGAACAGCCAATAGAATGCAAGCTCAATCCAATTGGCTGATTGGATCAGCCAATAGGATTGAAGCTCAATCCTATTGGCTGATTGCATCAGCCAATAGGATTTTTTCACCTTTAATTCTGATTGGCTGATAGAATCCTATCAGCCAATCGGAATTCAAGGGACGCCATCTTGGATGACATCACTTAAAGGAACCTTCATTCGGGAAGAAGACTTCGATTGAAGAGGATGCTCCACGCCGGATGTCTTGAAGATGGACCCGCTCCGTGCCGGATGGATGAAGATAGAAGATGCCGTCTGGATGAAGACTTCTGCCCGTCTGGAGGACCACTTCTGCCGGCTTGGATGAAGACTTCTACCGGCTTCGTTGAGGACTTCTTGCCAGTGCCACTTGGATGAAGACTTCTCCCGGCTTTGTTGAGGATGGATGTCCGGTCTTCAAAACTGTAAGTGGATCTTCGGGGGTTAGTGTTAGGTTTTTTTAAGGGTTTATTGAGTGGGTTTTATTTTTAGATTTTGGCAATTGAAAAAGAGGTAAATGCTCTTATAAGGGCAATGCCCAGCCAAATGCCCTTTTCAGGGCAATGGGGAGCTTAGATTTTTTTAGTTAGGATTTTATTTGGGGGGTTGGTTGTGTGGGTGGTGGGTTTTACTGTTGGGGAAGTGTCTGTATTTTTTTTACAGGTAAAAGAGCTGATTTCTTTGGGGCAATGCCCCGCAAAAGACCCTTTTAAGGGCTATTGGTAGTTTAGTTTAGGCTAGGGCTTTTTTTTATTTTGATAGAGCTATTAGATGAGGTGTAATATCTGATAATTTCTTTTTTATTTTGTGTAATTTAGTGTTTGTTTGTTTTTTGTAATTTAGGTAATTGTATTAAATTTAGGTAATGTATGTAATTGTAGTGTAAGGTTAGGTGTTAGTGTAACTCAGGTTAGGTTTTATTTTACAGGTAAATTTGTATTTATTTTAGCTAGGTAGTTAGTAAATAGTTAATAACTATTTAGTAACTAGTCTATCTAGTTAAAATAAATAAAAACTTGCCTGTAAAATAAAAATAAACCCTAAGCTAGATACAATGTAACTATTAGTTATATTGTAGCTAGCTTAGGGTTTATTTTATAGGTATTTAGTTTTAAATAAGAATTATTTAGGTAATGATGGTAATAAGTGTAAGATTAGGGGTGTTTAGACTCGGGGTTCATGTTAGGGTGTTAGGTGTAAACATAAATTTTGTTTCCCCATAGAAATCAATGGGGCTGCGTTACGGAGCTTTACGCTCCTTTATTGCAGGTGTTAGGCTTTTTTTCAGCCGGCTCTCCCCATTGATGTCTATGGGGAAATCGTGCACGAGCACGTAAAACCAGCTTACTGCGGCTTTCAGCAGCGCTGGTATTGGAGTGCGGTATGGAGTTCAAGTTTGCTCTACGCTCATTTCTTGCCTGATAACGTCGGGGATAACGCAAAACTCGTAATCCAGCCGACTGTTAACTATAGTATATACAGTTTCTTTGGAACGTCACACCTTAATAGATGATAATAGATGGCAATTAAAACCAGACAAGGGCTTGTATTTTTTTTTTTTTTAATGGCAGTCAAACTACTGTACAAAGAGTGAGGGGGATGTGATAGTCTCTAAAACTGGACCTGCTATTATAAACATGTCATCATACGTTTTTATTAGTGGTGGCTGAGTTGCTAAATCTAGACTTTTTTATAGTGAAGATGAATATTTTTATTCAAACAATCCATATTAAAATTACCTAGCAAATGTTTTCAGCAGAAGAACTCTTACTGAGCCAAATCACATTGCATTGTCAAGTTTCACTTTCTTTCATGATTCAAATAGCGCATTTTATTTTAAATAACTTTCTAATTTGTATTTATTATCTTATTTGCTTTGTACTCTTGGTATGCTTGGTTGGCATACCTAGGTAGACTTAGCAATGCACTTCTGACTACTAGCTGCTGATCAGTGACTGCATATATATGGTTCTTGTCATTGGCTCACCTAATGTGTTCAGCAAGCTCCTTCAACAAAGGATACCAAGAGAATGAAGTAAATTTGATAATAGAAGTAATTTGGAAAGTTGTTTAAAATTTA
The DNA here is from genome assembly GCF_027579735.1 of Bombina bombina. NCBI lineage: Eukaryota > Metazoa > Chordata > Amphibia > Anura > Bombinatoridae > Bombina > Bombina bombina. The sequence continues at coordinate 707,909,801 of NC_069501.1, read as the reverse complement.
ACCTAAAGAATTGTATTCAGCTGTACAAGTTTATCACAACCTACAAAAATTAAATACAAATAACTGTGATATAATAAACAGTGCACAATGATATCCGTTTCATATGTTAGTTTTTTTTTGTTTTTTTTTAATGTGCCCCATAGAAGTCTATGGGGAGAAGAAGTTAGCATGGTTGCCATATCCAAAGTCTTGAACTTAGCGTGCAAAGATATTCACTCTTGCGCTAACTTCTTACTTTCAACTTGTAATACGTGTGCTAACCCCGGCAACTCTAATCTTTTTACTTTGAGTGAACAAAAAAATAATTTACCGCCACTTGTAATCTGGTCCACAGGTAGGGTGACCATATTGCCACTTTAAAAAGGGACACATATGAAAAATACATATGTCAGGGCTATTTTCAGGGCTGTTTAAAGAAATGTTTTGTATAAGAACCCTGACATATGTATTTTTCATATGTGTCCCTTTTTAAAGCGGCAATATGGTCAGCCTATCCACAGGTGTCAAACTGTCTACTGGCCCCACACACACTGCAGAAAATAAAGGAAGAGGTGGTTTTGACATTCAAGAACATTTCTCATTTCATGTGAGCACTTGTCTTCACGGAATATTTAGTTCATAGAATATTAGGTGGAGCTTTCACTTCCACATTTGGTGTTTTAAGATATTTTACTCTCTAGTTTCAATAACAGTAAATTCAGTTCCAATAAAAGATAACAGGGACTGTCACAATCACATACGCCAAAATAGCATGTGGATTAGTAGTTGTCTGTAATATCCCTATCCTTTAAGCCCTGGGGTATAGTTTTGTAAGAACACTACCTCAGCATTTGTTACATCTGCTTGATGTATTCTACAATGCTGTTAGGGCTTCATGACTCACCACTTGCAAACACTAGTATTAAGGAAATGACTGCAGCTGGTGTAAGGATGGTGTCAAACTGGATATGGCTGCACTTCCTTTATTTTTTTAAGTTTTATATAATTACAAACAATGGTAACATGATTGCATTCACTTATATTTCTACTTGAGAAGTCCTACCTAGATAAAACCTTGTAGCTAGGCAGCTACCTACTTTGTTTAATGTCAGATCCATCCCTGATACAATATAAATCACAAAATAAATAATTGCATGCCTGTTCTGTTTAAAGGGATATGAAATCCAAACAACTTTTTTATTGCTTTTTAATAATGTAGCAGCACTTTAAAGAGGAATCAGAGGGCAAAATGTAAAAATATTATCCAACTCTATTAGACATGAAATTAAAACCGGCACAAGGCTAGCAAACTCCCTAAATTATTATTATTTTTATTATTATTAATTATTATTATTAAATTATCTTATTATACATTACCGTAAATTGTATTAATGTTCACTCCCATGCAAGGTAATGCAAATGCAACAACTCAACAAATATTTAAAGAGATATGAAACCCAATCATTTTCGTTAATGATTCAGATAGAGCATGCGATTTTAAACAACTTTCTAAAAAAAAAAAAAAAAAAGTATTATCATTTTTTCTTTGTTCTCTTGGTATCTTTTGTTGAAAAGCAGGGACGTATGCTTTGGAGCTAGACCATTTCTGGAGCACTAGATGACAGCACTATTTCATGCCTACCTAGAAATCTCTTCAACACAAATATCATGGGAACAAAGCAAATTTGATAATAGAAGTCAATTGGAAAGTGTTTTAAAAAGGTGTGCTCTATCTGATTCACAAACATTTTTTTGGTTTTTATATCCTTTTAAAGTGAATATAAAGTTTCACGAATGAGTGCCCAGTTTTTAAAAATACTATTAAAAACAGGGGCACTTTCATTCATGAAACTTTACATTGCAGTGTTTTTTTTAAATACCTTTTTCTTCAGCAAAGCCGGATCGGCAATCCCCAGTCCGCAGCTCCTCTGTACTTACGTCAGTAATGATGAAACTGGCTTCCTCCATTCATGGTGTGCGCCGCAGAGAGTCCATCTGGTGAGCCCATGCCGCGAATAGAGGAAGCCGGTTTCGTCATTGCTGTGCTAAATACAGCATGAGAAGCGGGCTGGGGATCGCCGGTCCGGCTTTGCTTATGAAAAAGGTATTTTTTTTAAAAAGCTGCAATGTAAAGTTTCATGAATGAAAGTGCCCCTGTTTTTAATAGTATTTTTAAAAACTGGGCACTCATTCATGAAACTTTACATTCACTTTAAGCTAACAGTCACAGTAAATAATTTGTAACATTTGCTGTTATTAATATCATTTGACCAGGTTATTTTTATATTCAGTTACCTCATGTATGTGAGGCTATCGTGTTTTATATCAATCTCCCTAAGATGAAACGAGATGTTATGATAATTTATGGATTAGATGTATCTTTTTTTTACAGCATCAGTAACTTATATATGTTGATAGCTTTATTAACAATATTTTATTGAAAAGCTGGAAGAGGAAGAAAAGTTTCTCCAAAATGCCAAATTAACTTTGAGTCTTTACTGCAAATCACTGAGTGCAGATCTCAGTCTCTAATGTTTAATTTTATATATATTTCTGCCAATGTAACCTCATATATATAGGGTTGCCAGCTTCAGTTCAGACCAAACCCGAACACTCTTTTGCCGTGCACAGCACAGCAAAATATTTGCATAGTTCATACTATGTATAATAGTAAATAAACTCAAACACTCACATAGATATTAATACTCTCAATCTCACCTACACACTCTCTCACACATGCTCACACACTAACACTCACACACATATTCCCTCTCTCACACACACACAAAGAAACTAACGCTCTCTCACACACTGACACAAACTCACAAATAATCTCACTCTTTCACACGCAGACTCACACACACATAAATACACTGTCAAACACAAAGACTCACACAAAAACACCACACATAGACACACAGACAAACTCCCACATGCAAGAGAGAAATAACTGTAGGAATGTGCAGTATATTACAGGATTACTTTAGAGACCATCATAGAGTCATTTGATGATCATCAAACTACTTTAGAAGTCATTTGCACATCATCATACAGCATCAGGATTTTTAAGTCATCAGCTAAAGTATTCTGGTGATAACTTCAAAATGATTATCAGATTACCTTACTGATTGCTTCACAAGCATGAACAGTCAGTAAATTGTGATGTCGCGAACCGAGCGAACTGCCATTGACTTCAATAGGCAGGCGAACTTTAAAACCCACAAGGACTCTTTCTGGCCACAATAGTGATGGAAAAGTTGTTTCAAGGGGACTAACACCTGGACTGTGGCATGCCGGAGGGGGATCCATGGCAAAACTTCCACGGAAAATTACATAGTTGATGCAGAGTCTGGTTTTAACCCATAAAGGGCCTTAATCACCTAACATTCCTAAAAAAAATTTTTAATAACGTGCTTTAAAACATCAGGTATGATGTTGTATCGATCAGGTAGTGTAAGGGTTACGCCTGCTTCACAGTGACAGACCAAACTCCCCGTGTAACACACCGCAAACAACTGCAAAAAGTCCATTTGCACAACCACAAGATAGATAGATTTGATACATAGATACATAGATTACATAGATCAATAGATGCAATATACATATGATAGATACAAATTACATAGATCAATAGATGCAATATACATTTGATAGATACGAATTACATAGATCAATCGATGCAATATACATTTGATAGATACGAATTGCATAGATCAAAATATGCAATATACATTTGATAGATACGAATTACATAGATCAATAGATGCAATTTATATTTGATAGATACGATTGATAGTTACATAGATTCGATAGATAAATAGATAGATTTGATAGATATATAATTTCCCTGACAGAGTATAACAATAAGACATGCGGTCTGGGACCCGTGGTGTGTTAAGTATTACTATTCTTAGCAGTTTACTACCTGTTCCTCCCCTTATCGGGGGAGGTCTATATGGCCTGCATTTTTGAACAGGGAGATGGAAGAAGATGATTGGTCTGTCCTCCTACTTCAAATTTGGCCTAAACACAAGTGGCTGTCTCAAATCAGTCCGGCCACGAGATAGATAGATTTGATAGATAGATATACATAGATTGATAGTTAGATAGAATCGATAGAAGATAAATAGATCGATTTGATAGATATATAATTACCCTGACAAAGTATAATAATAAAACATGCGGTCTGGGACCCATGGTAACTAGGTTGTGTTAAGTAGTACTATTCTTAGCACTTTAATACCTGTTACTCCCCCTATCGGGGGAGGTCTATATGGCCTGCATGATTACCCTGACAAAGTATAACAACAAAACATGTGGTCTGAGACCCATGGTAACTAGGTTGTGTTAAGTAGTACTATTCTTAGCACTTTAATCCCTGTAACTCCCCCTATCGGGGGAGGTTTATATGGCCTGCATGATTACCTTTTACAAAGTATAACAACAAAACATGTGGTTTGGGACCCATGGTAACTAGGTTGTGTTAAGTAGTACTGTTCTTAGCACTTTAATCCCTGTAACTCCCCCTATCGGGGGAGGTCTATATGGCCTGCCTGATTACCCTGACAAAGTATAACAACAAGACATGCGGTCTGGGACCCATGGTAACTAGGTTGTGTTAAGTAGTAATGTTCTTAGCAGTTTAATACCTGTTACTCCCCCTATCGGGGGAGGTCTATATGGCCTGCATGATTACCCTGACAAAGTATAACAACAAGACATGCGGTCTGGGACCCATGGTAACTAGGTTGTGTTAAGTAGTACTATTCTTAGCACTTTAATCCCTGTAACTCCCCCTATCGGGGGAGGTCTATATGGCCTGCATGATTACCCTGACAAAGTATAACAACAAAACATGTTGCCTGGGACCCATGGTAACTAGGTTGTGTTAAGTAGTACTATTCTTAGCACTTTAATACCTGTTACTCCCCCTATCTGGGGAGGTCTATATGGCCTACATGATTACCCTGACAAAGCATCACAACAAGACATGCGGTCTGGGACCCATGGTAACTAGGTTGTGTTAAGTAGTACTGTTCTTAGCAGTTTAATACCTGTTACTCCCCATATCGGGGGAGGTCTATATGGCCTGCATGATTACCCTGACAAAGTATAACAACAAGACATGCGGTCTGGTACCCATGGTAATTAGGTTGTGTTTAATTAGTAGTACTATTCTTAGCACTTTAATCCCTTTTACTCCCCCTATCGGGGGTTTTCTATATGGCCTGCATGATTACCCTGACAAAGTATAACAACAAGACATGCGGTCTGGGACCCATGGTAACTAGGTTGTGTTAAGTAGTACTATTCTTAGCACTTTAATCCCTGTAACTCCCCCTATTGGGGGAGGTCTATATGGCCTGCATGATTACCCTGACAAAGTATAACAACAAAACATGTGGTCTGGGACTCATGATAACTAGGTTGTGTTAAGTAGTACTATTCTTAGCACTTTAATACCTGTTACTCCCCCTATCTGGGGAGGTCTATATGGCCTGCATGATTACCCTGACAAAGTATCACAACAAGACATGCGGTCTGGGACCCATGGTAACTAGGTTGTGTTAAGTAGTACTGTTCTTAGCAGTTTAATACCTGTTACTCCCCATATCGGGGGAGGTCTATATGGCCTGCATGATTACCCTGACAAAGTATAACAACAAGACATGCGGTCTGGGACCCATGGTAACTAGGTTGTGTTAAGTAGTACTATTTTTAGCACTTTAATCCCCGTAACTCCCCCTATCGGGGGAGGTCTATATGGCCTGCATGATTACCCTGACAAAGCATAACAACAAAACATGTGGTCTGGGAGCCATGGTAACTAGGTTGTGTTAAGTAGTACTATTCTTAGCACTTTAATACCTGTTACTCTCCCTATCTGGGGAGGTCTATATGGCCTGCATGATTACCCTGACAAAGTATCACAACAAGACATGCGGTCTGGGACCCATGGTAACTAGGTTGTGTAAAGTAGTACTGTTCTTAGCAGTTTAATACCTGTTACTCCCCATATCGTTGGAGGTCTATATGGCCTGCATGATTACCCTGACAAAGTATAACAACAAGACATGCGGTCTGGGACCCATGGTAACTAGGTTGTGTTAAGTAGTACTATTCTTAGCACTTTAATCCCTGTAACTCCCCCTATCGGGGGAGGTCTATATGGCCTGCATGATTACCCTGACAAAGTATAACAACAAAACATGTTGCCTGGGACCCATGGTAACTAGGTTGTGTTAAGTAGTACTATTCTTAGCACTTTAATACCTGTTACTCCCCCTATCTGGGGAGGTCTATATGGCCTACATGATTACCCTGACAAAGTATCACAACAAGACATGCGGTCTGGGACCCATGGTAACTAGGTTGTGTTAAGTAGTACTGTTCTTAGCAGTTTAATACCTGTTACTCCCCATATCGGGGGAGGTCTATATGGCCTGCATGATTACCCTGACAAAGTATAACAACAAGACATGCGGTCTGGTACCCATGGTAATTAGGTTGTGTTTAATTAGTAGTACTATTCTTAGCACTTTAATCCCTTTTACTCCCCCTATCGGGGGTTTTCTATATGGCCTGCATGATTACCCTGACAAAGTATAACAACAAGACATGCGGTCTGGGACCCATGGTAACTAGGTTGTGTTAAGTAGTACTATTCTTAGCACTTTAATCCCTGTAACTCCCCCTATTGGGGGAGGTCTATATGGCCTGCATGATTACCCTGACAAAGTATAACAACAAAACATGTGGTCTGGGACTCATGATAACTAGGTTGTGTTAAGTAGTACTATTCTTAGCACTTTAATACCTGTTACTCCCCCTATCTGGGGAGGTCTATATGGCCTGCATGATTACCCTGACAAAGTATCACAACAAGACATGCGGTCTGGGACCCATGGTAACTAGGTTGTGTTAAGTAGTACTATTTTTAGCACTTTAATCCCTGTAACTCCCCCTATCGGGGGAGGTCTATATGGCCTGCATGATTACCCTGACAAAGCATAACAACAAAACATGTGGTCTGGGAGCCATGGTAACTAGGTTGTGTTAAGTAGTACTATTCTTAGCACTTTAATACCTGTTACTCTCCCTATCTGGGGAGGTCTATATGGCCTGCATGATTACCCTGACAAAGTATCACAACAAGACATGTGGTCTGGGACCCATGGTAACTAGGTTGTGTTAAGTAGTACTATTTTTAGCACTTTAATCCCCGTAACTCCCCCTATCGGGGGAGGTCTATATGGCCTGCATGATTACCCTGACAAAGCATAACAACAAAACATGTGGTCTGGGAGCCATGGTAACTAGGTTGTGTTAAGTAGTACTATTCTTAGCACTTTAATCCCTTTTACTCCCCCTATCGGGGGAGGTCTATATAGCCTGCCTGATTACCCTGACAAAATATAACAATAAGACATGCGGTCTGGGACCCATGGTAAGGTTGTGTTAAGTAGTACTATTCTAAGCACTTTAATCCCTTTTACTCCCCCTATTGGGGGAGGTCTATATGGCCTGCCTGATTACCCTGACCAAATATAACAATAAGACATGCGGTCTGAAACCCATGGAAATGTTGTGTTAAGTAGTAGTATTCAGAGCACTTTAATCCCTTTTACTCCCCCTATCGCGGGAGGTCTATATGGCCTGCCTGATTACCCTGACAAAGTATAACAATAAGACATGCGGTCTGGGAGCCATGGTAAGGTTATTTCCTTTTGCACAATAGACTACAGGTATGGCATCCATTTTAGGAACCCGGAGATAATTTTTAGGAACCGGGAGATGGAAAAAGATGCTTGGACACCCAGTACATGTCTTTCTCCATCAGCCTTTTTATACGAGGGTCCAGGACCCTCAACAGAAACAACAGCATGAAACACCACATATGCCATCCTTTTGAACAATCCAGTACAGGTATGGCATCGATTTTAGGAACCCGGAGATAATTTTTAGGAACCGGGAGATGGAAAAAGATGGTTGGACACCCAGTACAGGTCATTCTCCTTCAGCCTTTTTATACGAGGGTCCCGGACCCTCAACAGAAACAACAGCATGAAACACCGCATATGCCATCCTTTTGAACAATCCAGTACAGGTATGGCATCGATTTTAGGAACCCGGAGATAATTTTAAGGAACCGGGAGATGGAAAAAGATGCTTGGACACCCAGTACAGTTCGTTCTCCTTCAGCCTTTTTATACGAGGGTCCAGGACCCTCAACAGAAACAACAGCATGAAACACCACATATGCCATCCTTTTGAACAATCCAGTACAGGTATGGCATCGATTTTAGCACTTTAATACCTGTTACTCCCCCTATCTGGGGAGGTCTATATGGCCTGCATGATTACCCTGACAAAGTATCACAACAAGACATGCGGTCTTGGACCCATGGTAACTAGGTTGTGTTAAGTAGTACTGTTCTTAGCAGTTTAATACCTGTTACTCCCCATATCGTTGGAGGTCTATATGGCCTGCATGATTACCCTGACAAAGTATCACAACAAGACATGCGGTCTGGGACCCATGGTAACTAGGTTGTGTTAAGTAGTACTGTTCTTAGCAGTTTAATATCTGTTACTCCCCATATCGGGGGAGGTCTATATGGCCTGCATGATTACCCTGACAAAGTGTAACAACAAGACATGCAGTCTGGGACCCATGGTAACTAGGTTGTGTTAAGTAGTACTGTTCTTAGCAGTTTAATACCTGTTACTCCCCATATCGGGGGAGGTCTATATGGCCTGCATGATTACCCTGACAAAGTATAACAACAAGACATGCGGTCTGGGACCCATTGTAACTAGGTTGTGTTAAGTAGTACTATTCTTTGCACTTTAATACCTGTTACTCCACCTATCGGGGGAGGTCTATATGGCCTGCCCGATTACCCTGACAAAATATAACAACAAGACATGCGGTCTGGGACCCATGGTAACTAGGTTGTGTTAAGTAGTACTATTCTTAGCACTTTAATCCCTTTTACTCCCCCTATCGGGGGAGGTCTATATGGCCTGCCTGATTACCCTGACAAAATATAACAATAAGACATGCGGTCTGGGACCCATGGTAAGGTTGTGTTAAGTAGTACTATTCTAAGCACTTTAATCCCTTTTACTCCCCCTATCGGGGGAGGTCTATATGGCCTGCCTGATTACCCTGACAAAGTATAACAATAAGACATGCGGTCTGGGAGCCATGGTAACTAGGTTGTGTTAAGTCGTACTATTCTTAGCACTTTAATCCCTTTTACTCCCCCTATCGGGGGAGGTCTATATGGCCTGCCCGATTACCCTGACAAAATATAACAACAAGACATGCGGTCTGCGACCCATGGTAAGGTTATTTCCTTTTGCACAATAGACTACAGGTATGGCATCAATTTTAGGAACCCGGAGATAATTTTTAGGAACCGGGAGATGGAAAAAGATGCTTGGACACCCAGTACATGTCTTTCTCCATCAGCCTTTTTATACGAGGGTCCAGGACCCTCAACAGAAACAAAAGCATGAAACACCACATATGCCATCCTTTTGAACAATCCAGTACAGGTATGGCATCGATTTTAGGAACCCAGAGATAATTTTTAGGAACCGAGAGATGGAAAAAGATGGTTGGACACCCAGTACAGGTCATTCTCCTTCAGCCTTTTTATACGAGGGTCCCGGACCCTCAACAGAAACAACAGCATGAAACACCGCATATGCCATCCTTTTGAACAATCCAGTACAGGTATGGCATCGATTTTAGGAACCCGGAGATTATTTTTAGGAACCGGGAGATGGAAAAAGATGCTTGGACACCCAGTACAGTTCGTTCTCCTTCAGCCTTTTTATACGAGGGTCCAGGACCCTCAACAGAAACAACAGCATGAAACACCACATATGCCATCCTTTTGAACAATCCAGTAAAGGTATGGCATCGATTTTAGGAACCCAGAGATAATTTTTAGGAACCGGGAGATGGAAAAAGATGCTTGGACACCCAGTACAGGTCGTTCTCCTTCAGCTTTTTTATATGAGGTATTCCAGACCATCAACAGAAACAACAGCATGAAACACCACATATGCCATCCTTTTGCACAATAGATTACAGGTATGGCATCAGTTTTAGGAACCCGGAGATAATTTCTAGGAACCAGGAGATGGAAAAAGATGCTTGGACACCCAGTACAGGTCTTTCTCCTTCAGCCTTTTTATACGAGGGTCCAGGACCCTCAACAGAAATAACAGCATGAAACACCACATATGCCATCCTTTTGAACAATCCAGTACAGGTATGGCATCGATTTTAGGAACCCGGAGATAATTTTTAGGAACCGGGAGATGGAAAAAGATGGTTGGACACCCAGTACAGGTCATTCTCCTTGAGCCTTTTTATACGAGGGTCCCGGACCCTCAACAGAAACACTAGCATGAAACACCGCATATGCCATCCTTTTGAATAATCCAGTACAGGTATGGCATCGATTTTAGGAACCCGGAGATAATTTTTAGGAACCGGGAGATGGAAAAAGATGCTTGGACACCCAGTACAGTTCGTTCTCCTTCAGCCTTTTTATACGAGGGTCCAGGACCCTCAACAGAAACAACAGCATGAAACACCACATATGCCATCCTTTTGAACAATCCAGTACAGGTATGGCATCGATTTTAGGAACCCGGAGATAATTTTTAGGAACCGGGAGATGGAAAAAGATGCTTGGACAACCAGTACAGGTCGTTCTCCTTTAGCTTTTTTATATGAGGTATTCCAGACCATCAACAGAAACAACAGCATGAAACACCACATATGCCATCCTTTTGCACAATAGATTACAGGTATGGCATCAGTTTTAGGAACCCGGAGATAATTTCTAGGAACCAGGAGATGGAAAAAGATGCTTGGACACCCAGTACAGGTCTTTCTCCTTCAGCTTTTTTATACGAGGGTCCCAGACCCTCAACAGAAACAACAGCATGAAACACAGCATATGCCATCCTTTTGAACAATCCAGTACAGGTATGGCATCGATTTTAGGAACCTGGAGATAATTTTTAGGAACCGGGAGATGGAAAAAGATGCTTGGACACCCAGTACAGTTGATTCTACTTCAGCCTTTTTATACAAGGGTCCAGGACCCTCAACAGAAACAACAGCATGAAACACCACATATGCCATCCTTTTGAACAATCCAGTACAGATATGGCATCGATTTTAGGAACCCGGAGATCATTTTTAGGAACCGGGAGATGTAAAAAGATGCTTGGACACCCAGTACAGGTCGTTCTCCTTCAGCCTTTTTATACGAGGGTGCCAGACCCTCAACAGAAACAACAGCATGAAACACCACATATGCCATCCTTTTGCACAATAGAGTACAGGTATGGCATCGGTTTTAGGAACCCGGAGATAATTTCTAGGAACCAGGAGATGGAAAAAAATGCTTGGACACCCATTACAGGTCTTTCTCCTTCAGCCTTTTTATACGAGGGTCCAGGACCCTCAACAGAAACAACAGCATGAAACACCACATATGCCATCCTTTTGAACAATCCAGTACAGGTATGGCATCGATTTTAGGAACCCAGAGATAATTTTTAGGAACCGAGAGATGGAAAAAGATGGTTGGACACCCAGTACAGGTCATTCTCCTTCAGCCTTTTTATACGAGGGTCCCGGACCCTCAACAGAAACAACAGCATGAAACACCGCATATGCCATCCTTTTGAACAATCCAGTACAGGTATGGCATCGATTTTAGGAACCCGGAGATTATTTTTAGGAACCGGGAGATGGAAAAAGATGCTTGGACACCCAGTACAGTTCGTTCTCCTTCAGCCTTTTTATACGAGGGTCCAGGACCCTCAACAGAAACAACAGCATGAAACACCACATATGCCATCCTTTTGAACAATCCAGTAAAGGTATGGCATCGATTTTAGGAACCCAGAGATAATTTTTAGGAACCGGGAGATGGAAAAAGATGCTTGGACACCCAGTACAGGTCGTTCTCCTTTAGCTTTTTTATATGAGGTATTCCAGACCATCAACAGAAACAACAGCATGAAACACCACATATGCCATCCTTTTGCACAATAGATTACAGGTATGGCATCAGTTTTAGGAACCCGGAGATAATTTCTAGGAACCAGGAGATGGAAAAAGATGCTTGGACACCCAGTACAGGTCTTTCTCCTTCAGCTTTTTTATACGAGGGTCCCAGACCCTCAACAGAAACAACAGCATGAAACACCGCATATGCCATCCTTTTGAACAATCCAGTACAGGTATGGCATCGATTTTAGGAACCTGGAGATAATTTTTAGGAACCGGGAGATGGAAAAAGATGCTTGGACACCCAGTACAGCTCATTCTACTTCAGCCTTTTTATACAAGGGTCCAGGACCCTCAACAGAAACAACAGCATGAAACACCACATATGCCATCCTTTTGAACAATCCAGTACAGATATGGCATCGATTTTAGGAACCCGGAGATCATTTTTAGGAACCGGGAGATGTAAAAAGATGCTTGGACACCCAGTACAGGTCGTTCTCCTTCAGCCTTTTTATACGAGGGTGCCAGACCCTCAACAGAAACAACAGCATGAAACACCACATATGCCATCCTTTTGCACAATAGAGTACAGGTATGGCATCGGTTTTAGGAACCCGGAGATAATTTCTAGGAACCAGGAGATGGAAAAAAATGCTTGGACACCCATTACAGGTCTTTCTCCTTCAGCCTTTTTATACGAGGGTCCAGGACCCTCAACAGAAACAACAGCATGAAACACCACATATGCCATCCTTTTGAACAATCCAGTACAGGTATGGCATCGATTTTAGGAACCCAGAGATAATTTTTAGGAACCGAGAGATGGAAAAAGATGGTTGGACACCCAGTACAGGTCATTCTCCTTCAGCCTTTTTATACGAGGGTCCCGGACCCTCAACAGAAACAACAGCATGAAACACCGCATATGCCATCCTTTTGAACAATCCAGTACAGGTATGGCATCGATTTTAGGAACCCGGAGATTATTTTTAGGAACCGGGAGATGGAAAAAGATGCTTGGACACCCAGTACAGTTCGTTCTCCTTCAGCCTTTTTATACGAGGGTCCAGGACCCTCAACAGAAACAACAGCATGAAACACCACATATGCCATCCTTTTGAACAATCCAGTAAAGGTATGGCATCGATTTTAGGAACCCAGAGATAATTTTTAGGAACCGGGAGATGGAAAAAGATGCTTGGACACCCAGTACAGGTCGTTCTCCTTTAGCTTTTTTATATGAGGTATTCCAGACCATCAACAGAAACAACAGCATGAAACACCACATATGCCATCCTTTTGCACAATAGATTACAGGTATGGCATCAGTTTTAGGAACCCGGAGATAATTTCTAGGAACCAGGAGATGGAAAAAGATGCTTGGACACCCAGTACAGGTCTTTCTCCTTCAGCTTTTTTATACGAGGGTCCCAGACCCTCAACAGAAACAACAGCATGAAACACCGCATATGCCATCCTTTTGAACAATCCAGTACAGGTATGGCATCGATTTTAGGAACCTGGAGATAATTTTTAGGAACCGGGAGATGGAAAAAGATGCTTGGACACCCAGTACAGTTCATTCTACTTCAGCCTTTTTATACAAGGGTCCAGGACCCTCAACAGAAACAACAGCATGAAACACCACATATGCCATCCTTTTGAACAATCCAGTACAGATATGGCATCGATTTTAGGAACCCGGAGATCATTTTTAGGAACCGGGAGATGTAAAAAGATGCTTGGACACCCAGTACAGGTCGTTCTCCTTCAGCCTTTTTATACGAGGGTGCCAGACCCTCAACAGAAACAACAGCATGAAACACCACATATGCCATCCTTTTGAACAATCCAGTACAGGTATGGCATCGATTTTAGGAACCCGGAGATAATTTTTAGGAACCGGGAGATGGAAAAAGATGGTTGGACACCCAGTACAGGTCATTCTCCTTCAGCCTTTTTATACGAGGGTCCCGGACCCTCAACAGAAACAACAGCATGAAACACCGCATATGCCATCCTTTTGAATAATCCAGTACAGGTATGGCATCGATTTTAGGAACCCGGAGATAATTTTTAGGAACCGGGAGATGGAAAAAGATGCTTGGACACCCAGTACAGTTCGTTCTCCTTCAGCCTTTTTATACGAGGGTCCAGGACCCTCAACAGAAACAACAGCATGAAACACCACATATGCCATCCTTTTGAACAATCCAGTACAGGTATGGCATCGATTTTAGGAACCCGGAGATAATTTTTAGGAACCGGGAGATGGAAAAAGATGCTTGGACACCCAGTACAGGTCGTTCTCCTTCAGCTTTTTTATATGAGGTATTCCAGACCATCAACAGAAACAACAGCATGAAACACCACATATGCCATCCTTTTGCACAATAGATTACAGGTATGGCATCAGTTTTAGGAACCCGGAGATAATTTCTAGGAACCAGGAGATGGAAAAAGATGCTTGGACACCCAGTACAGGTCTTTCTCCTTCAGCCTTTTTATACGAGGGTCCCAGACCCTCAACAGAAACAACAGCATGAAACACCGCATATGCCATCCTTTTGAACAATCCAGTACAGGTATGGCATAGATTTTAGGAACCTGGAGATAATTTTTAGGAACCGGGAGATGGAAAAAGATGCTTGGACACCCAGTACAGTTCATTCTACTTCAGCCTTTTTATACAAGGGTCCAGGACCCTCAACAGAAACAACAGCATGAAACACCACATATGCCATCCTTTTGAACAATCCAGTACAGATATGGCATCGATTTTAGGAACCCGGAGATCATTTTTAGGAACCGGGAGATGTAAAAAGATGCTTGGACACCCAGTACAGGTCGTTCTCCTTCAGCCTTTTTATACGAGGGTGCCAGACCCTCAACAGAAACAACAGCATGAAACACCACATATGCCATCCTTTTGCACAATAGAGTACAGGTATGGCATCGGTTTTAGGAACCCGGAGATAATTTCTAGGAACCAGGAGATGGAAAAAAATGCTTGGACACCCATTACAGGTCTTTCTCCTTCAGCCTTTTTATACGAGGGTCCAGGACCCTCAACAGAAACAACAGCATGAAACACCACATATGCCATCCTTGCGGCTTGAACACTACTTGTTGGCGGATAAGTCACGCAAGTCATCCGGCATTCAAGGATAAAATACAGCAGCGTGTGTACCATTTGTAGCCCAAGCCAGCTCATCTCATCAGGCCTTTTTTACTCAAATGTATCGCCCAATGTCAGTCCCTTCGGAATCCATCCCTAATTAATTTTAATAAAGGTGAGATAATCAAGACTTTTTTGACCTAGGCGACTTCTCTTCTCAGTGACAAAACCTCCTGCTGCACTGAAGGTCCTTTCTGACAGGACACTTGAAGTGGGGCAGGCCAGAAGTTCGATTGCAAATTGGGATAGCTCAGGCCACAGGTCAAGCCTGCACACCCAGTAGTCAAGGGGTCCATCGCTCCTCAGAGTGTCGAGATCCGCAGTTAATGCTAGGTAGTCTGCTACCTGTCGGTTGAGTCTTTCTCTGAGGCTGGATCCCGAAGGGCTGTGGCGATGCATAGGAGTTAAAAAGGTCCGCATGTCCTCCATCAACAACACGTCTGGAAAGCGTCCTGTCCTTGCCGGCGTGGTCGTGGGAGGAGGAGGGTTACTTTCATCTCTTCCCCTGTTAGATTCCCGTTGTGCTGTGACATCACCCTTATACGCTGTGTAAAGCATACTTTTTAATTTATTTTTTAACTGCTCCATCCTTTCCGACTTGCGGGAATTTGGTAACATTTCAGCCACTTTATGCTTATACCGGGGGTCTAGTAGCGTGGACACCCAGTACAGGTCGTTCTCCTTCATCTTTTTTATACGAGGGTCCCTCAACAGACACGACAGCATGAAAGACCCCATTTGCACAAGGTTGGATGCCGAGCTAATCATGTCCCGTTCCTTATCCTCACTGATGTCACTGAAGGTATCTTCTTCCCCCCACCCACGTACAACACCACGGGTACCAGATAGGTGACAACAATGAGCACCCTGGGATGCCTGTTGTGGTTGGTCTTCCTCCTCCTCCTCAAAGCCACATTCCTCCTCTGACTCCTCTTCCTCACAATCCTCTTCCTGCATTGCCGCTGTTCCAGCAAGCGATGCTGATAAGGCTGTTTCTAGTGGTGATGGACACCACAACTCTTCCTTTTCCTCTTCACGCTCATCTACGCCCTGATCCAGCACTCTTCGCAGGGAACGCTCCAGGAAGAAAACAAATGGTATGATGTCGCTGATGGTGCCTTCGGTGCGACTGACAAGGTTTGTCACCTCCTCAAAAGGACGCGTGAGCCTACAGGCATTGCGCATGAGCGTCCAGTAATTTGGAAAAAAATCCCCAGCTCCCCAGAGGCTGTCCTAGCACCCCGGTCATACAAATACTCGTTAACAGCTTTTTATTGTTGGAGCAGGCGGTTGAACATAAGGAGTTGTTTTGAATTCCGTGTCGGGCTGTCGCAAATCAAGCGCCTCACTGGCAGGTTGTTTCGACGCTGGATATTGGACAAGTGCGCCATGGCCGTGTAGGAACGCCTGAAATGGCCACACACCTTCCTGGCCTGCTTCAGGATGTCCTGTAAGCCTGGGTACTTATGCACAAAGCGTTGTACAATCAGATTACACACATGTGCCATGCACGGCACATGTGTAAACT
Source organism: Bombina bombina (assembly GCF_027579735.1). Taxonomy (NCBI): domain Eukaryota; kingdom Metazoa; phylum Chordata; class Amphibia; order Anura; family Bombinatoridae; genus Bombina; species Bombina bombina. Next base: position 707,893,064 of record NC_069501.1, on the reverse strand, counting down.
TGCCCAATTTCAATGCCGCCACCAAATTACTTCCATTGTCAGAAACAACCTTGCCAATCTCCAGTTGGTGCGGAGTCAGCCACTGATCCACCTGTACGTTCAGGGCGGACAGGAGTGCTGGTGCGGTGTGACTCTCGGCTTTCAGGCAAGCCAACCCCAAGAAGGCGTGACACTGCCGTATCCGGGATGTTGAATAGTACCTGGGGAGCTGGGGGGGTGCCGTTGATGTGGAGCAAGACGCAGCAGCAGAAGAGGACTCAGCTGAGGAAGAGGTTATGGAAGAGGATGGAGTAGGAGGAGTAGAAGAGGTAGCAGCAGGCCTGCCTGCAAGTCGTGGCGGTGTCACCAACTCCTCTGCAGAGCCACGCATTGCATGCTTGGCAGCCGTCAGCAGGTTTACCCAATGCGCAGTGTAGGTAATATACCTGCCCTGACCATGCTTTGCAGACCAGCTATCAGTGGTCATATGGACCCTTGCCCCAACGCTGTGTGCCATTACTTCCTTTCGCACAATCGAGTACAGGTTTGGGATTGCCTTTTGTGAAAAGAAATTTCAGCCGGGTACCTTCAACTGCGGTGTCCCAATAGATAGAAATATTTTGAAAGCCTCAGACTCCACAAGCTTGTATGGTAAAAGCTGGCGGGCTAAGAGTTCAGACAAGCCAGCTGTCAGACGCCGGGCAAGGGGGTGACTTTGGGAAATTGGCTTCTTACACTCAAACATGTCCTTGATAGACACCTGACTGTGGGCAGATGACCAGGAACTGCTACGTAAGAGAGACTGAGTGGAGGATGGTTGATAGGGGGCAAGGAGGACAGCAGTGATTGACGTGGCTGAAGATGATGGAGCAGGAGGAGGATGGCGGCTTTGAGTTTGCGTGCTGCTTCTACTCATGTGTTCTTCCCATCGGCATTTGTGATGTGAGACCATGTGCCTTCGCAAAGCAGTTGTACCTAGGTGGGTGTTGGACTTCCCACGACTCAGATTCTTTTGGCACAGGTTGCAAATGGCATTGCTGTTGTCAGATTCAGACACACAAAAAAAATGCCACACTGCTGAGCTCTGAGATGACAGAATTCTGGTGGTGGCAACAGCATGCGTTGATTGGCGTGCTGTCTGGCTGACCCTGGGTGCCGATGCATGCTGTCCGACTGTGCCACTAGCTCCTTGCGACGACCTCCCCTGCTTCCAACTCGTCTCCTCATCCTCCTCTCTGTCACCCTATCTGAACTTTCCCCTCTTCTTCTTCTTTTCTAGCGGGCACCCACGTGACATCCACGGATACATCATCATCAACCGCTTCACTTGTATCTGAAAAATCAACAAAGGAAGCAGCAGCGGGTTCAACATCATCATCAGCATCACACTGTACGTCCATGTCTGTAATGGTTGCGCATCACTCATTTCTTCCAAATGATGTGTGAATAACTCCTCTGACAGATCATGTGAAGCAGCTGTGGTGCTAGTGTTGGTGGTGGTGGTAGGCGGGCGAGTGGCACTGGTCACTTGAGAGGTGCCCGAAGCTAAGCTGGAGGTGCATGGTGCGTCAAGGTTAGGAGCGGAAGCTGTAGAAGATTGGGTGTCCTGTGTTAGCCATTCAACTAGGTCCTCCTCAGAACTTTTTGCGTCCATGGCACGTGGCCTCTGAACACTGTGCATAGTTGTAGGGTCTAAGGGAATCACAGCACCACGACCACGACGGCACCTGCGGGGTGGCCTGCCTCTGCCTGTCATTTTTTTTAAAATGTACACTTACACTACTATTAAACAAATTATGAGTGGTGGCACTGGGCAAGTGGGCACAGTATACGCTGTGAGCCTGGCACAAAAAAGCAGACTGATGTTTCACAGTCAAAAAAAGTATTTTTTTAAAATATTTACAATACTGTTATAACAAATATGATTGGTGGCACTAGTTGGCAAGTGGGCCTGGCACACACGCTGGCAGGCAGGCAACTTCAATTAGATGACACTAGCAGACTGATGATTCACAGTCAAAAAAGTTTTTATTTTAAATATTTAGACTACTGTTATAACAAATATGATTGGTGGCACTAGTTGGCAAGTGGGTCTGGCACACATGCTGGCAGGCAACTTCAATTAGATGAAACTAGCAGACTGATAATTCACAGTCAAAAAAGTTTTTATTTTAAATATTTAGACTACTGTTATAACAAATATGATTGGTGGCACTAGTTGGCAAGTGGACTTGGCACACACGCTGGCAGGCAGGCAATTGCAATTCAATTGCACTAGCAGACTGATGATTCACAGTCAAAAAAGTTATTATTTTAAATATTTACAACACTGTTATAACAAATATGATTGGTGGCACTAGTTGGCAAGTGGGCCTGGCACACACGCTGGCAGGCAGGCAACTTCAATTAGATGAAACTAGCAGACTGATGATTCACAGTCAAAAAGTTTTTATTTTAAATATTTAGACTACTGTTATAACAAATATGATTGGTGGCACTAGTTGGCAAGTGGGCCTGGCACACACGATGGTAGGCAGGCAACTGCAATTCAATTGCACTAGCAGACTGATGATTCACAGTCAAAAAAGTTTTTATTTTAAATATTTCGACTACTGTTATAACAAATATGATTGGTGGCACTAGTTGGCAAGTGGGCCTGGCACACACGCTGGCAGGCAGGCAACTGCAATTAGATGACACTAGCAGACTGATGTTTCACAGTCAAAAAACTTTTTTTTAAATATTTACAGTACTGTTATAACAAATATGATTGGTGGCACTAGTTGGCAAGTGGGCCTGGCACACACGCTGGGAGGCAGACAACTGCAATTAGATTACACTAGCTGACTGATGTTTCACAGTCAAAAAAGTTTTTTTTTAACTATTTACAATACTGTTATAACAAATATGATTGGTGGCACTAGCTTGCAAGTGGGCCTGGCACACACACTGGCAGGCAGGCAACTGCAATTCAATTGCACTAGCAGACTGATGATTCACAGTCAAAAAAGTTATTATTTAAAATATTTACAATATTGTTATAACAAATATGATTGGTGGCACTAGTTGGCAAGTGGGCCTGGCACACACGCTGGCAGGCAGGCAACTTCAATTAGATGACACTAGCAGACTGATGATTCACAGTCAAATAAGTTTTTATTTTAAATATTTACACTACTGTTATAACAAATATGATTGGTGGCACTAGTTGGCAAGTGGGCCTGGCACACATGCTCGCAGGCAGGCAACTTCAATTAGATGAAACTAGGAGACTGATGATTCACAGTCAAAAAAGTTTTTTTTTAAATATTTACACTACTGTTATAACAAATATGATTGGTGGCACTAGTTGGCAAGTGGGCCTGGCACACACGCTGGCAGGCAGGCAACTGCAATTCAATTGCACTAGCAGACTGATGATTCACAGTCGAAAAAATTATTATTTAAAATATTTACAATACTGTTATAACAAATATGATTGGTGGCACTAGTTGGCAAGTGGGCCTGGCACACACGCTGGCAGGCAGGCAACTTCAATTAGATGACACTAGCAGACTGATGATTCACAGTCAAATAAGTTTTTATTTTAAATATTTAGACTACTGTTATAACAAATATGATTGGTGGCACTAGTTGGCAAGTGGGCCTGGCACACACGCTGGCAGGCAGGCAACTTCAATTAGATGAAACTAGGAGACTGATGATTCACAGTCAAAAAAGTTTTTTTTAAAATATTTACAGTACTGTTATAACAAATATGATTGGTGGCACTAGTTGGCAAATGGGCCTGGCACACACGCTGGCAGGCAGGCAACTGCAATTCAATAGCACTAGCAGACTGATGATTCACAGTCGAAAAAAATATTATTTTAAATATTTACAATACTGTTATAACAAATATGATTGGTGGCACTAGTTGGCAAGTGGGCCTGGCACACACGCTGGCAGGCAGGCAACTTCAATTAGATGACACTAGCAGACTGATGATTCACAGTCAGAAAAGTTTTTATTTTAAATATTTAGACTACTGTTATAACAAATATGATTGGTGGCACTAGTTGGCAAGAGGGTCTGGCACACATGCTGGCAGGCAACTTCAATTAGATGAAACTAGCAGACTGATGATTCACAGTCCAAAAAGTTTTTATTTTAAATATTTAGACTACTGTTATAACAAATATGATTGGTGGCACTAGTTGGCAAGCGGACCTGGCACACACGCTGGCAGGCAGGCAATTGCAATTCAATTGCACTAGCAGACTGATGATTCACAGTCAAAAAAGTTATTATTTTAAATATTTACAATACTGTTATAACAAATATGATTGGTGGCACTAGTTGGCAAGTGGGCCTGGCACACACGCTGGCAGGCAGGCAACTTCAATTAGATGAAACTAGCAGACTGATGATTCATAGTCAAAAAAGTTTTTATTTTAAATATTTAGACTACTGTTATAACAAATATGATTGGTGGCACTAGTTGGCAAGTGGGCCTGGCACACACGCTGGCAGGCAGGCAACTTCAATTAGATGACACTAGCAGACTGATGATTCACAGTCAAAAAAGTTTTTATTTTAAATATTTAGACTACTGTTATAACAAATATGATTGGTGGCACTAGTTGGCAAGTGGGCTTGGCACACACGATGGTAGGCAGGCAACTGCAATTCAATTGCACTAGCAAACTGATGATTCACAGTCAAAAAAGTTTTTATTTTAAATATTTAGACTACTGTTATAACAAATATGATTGGTGGCACTAGTTGGCAAGTGGGCCTGGCACACACGCTGGCAGGCAGGCAACTTCAATTAGATGACACTAGCAGACTGATGTTTCACAGTCAAAAAAGTTTTTTTTTAAATATTTACAGTACTGTTATAACAAATATGATTGGTGGCACTAGTTGGCAAGGGGGCCTGGCACACACACTGGGAGGCAGACAACTGCAATTAGATTACACTAGCTGACTGATGTTTCACAGTCAAAAAAGTTTTTTTTTAAATATTTACAATACTGTTATAACAAATATGATTGGTGGCACTAGCTTGCAAGTGGGCCTGGCACACACACTGGCAGGCAGGCAATTGCAATTCAATTGCACTAGTAGACTGATGATTCAAAGTCAAAAATTTTTTTTTAAAATATTTACAGTACTGTTATAACATATATGATTGTTGGCACTAGTTGGCAAGTGGGCCTGGCACACACGCTGGCAGACAGGCAACTGCAATTCAATTGCACTAGCAGACTGATGATTCACAGTCAAAAAAGTTTTTATTTTAAATATTTACAATACTGTTATAACAAATATGATTGGTGGCACTAGTTGGCAAGTGGGCCTGGCACACACGCTGGCAGGCAGGCAACTTCAATTAGATGACACTAGCAGACTGATGTTTGACAGTCAAAAAAGTTTTTTTTAAAATGTTTAAAGTACTGTTATAACAAATATGATTGGTGGCACTAGTTGGCAAGTGGGCCTGGCACACACGCTGGCAGGCAGGCAACTGCAATTAGATTACACTAGCTGACTGATGTTTCACAGTCAAAAAAGTATTTTTTTTTAAATATTTACAATACTGTTATAACAAATATGATTGGTGGCACTAGTTGGCAAGTGAACCTGGCACACACACTGGCAGGCAGGCAACTGCAATTCAATTGCACTAGCAGACTGATGATTAACAGTCAAAAAAGTTTTTATTTTAAATATTTACACTACTGTTATAACAAATATGATTGGTGGCACTAGTTGGCAAGTGGGCCTGGCACACACACTGGGAGTCAGGCAACTGCAATTAGATTACACTAGCTGACTGATGTTTCACAGTCAAAAAAGTATTTTTAAAAAATATTTACAATACTGTTATAACAAATATGATTGGTGGCACTAGTTGGCAAGTGGGCCTGGCACACACGCTGGCAGGCAGGCAACTGCAATTCAATTGCACTAGCAGACTGATGATTCACAGTCAAAAAAAGTTTTTATTTTAAATATTTACACTACTGTTATAACAAATATGATTGGTGGCACTAGTTGGCAAGTGGGCCTGGCACATACGCTGCAAGTCAGGCAACTGCAATTAGATTACACTAGCTGACTGATGCTTCACAGTCAAAAAAGTTTTTTTTTAAAATATTTACAATACTGTTATAACAAATATGATTGGTGGCACTAGTTGGCAAGTGGGCCTGGCACATACGCTGCAAGTCAGGCAACTGCAATTAGATTACACTAGCTGACTGATGCTTCACAGTCAAAAAAGTTTTTTTTTTAAATATTTACAATACTGTTATAACAAATATGATTGGTGGCACTAGTTGGCAAGTGGGCCTGGCACACACGCTGGCAGACAGGCAACTGCAATTAAATACCACTAGCAGACTGATGTAAAAGTTTTTTTTTTTTTAAAGTTACACTAATGTTACAACAGATAGGAGTGGCGGCACTGAGGATGGAAGTAGGCACAGTATATGCTGGCAGCCTGACACACAGGCTGGCACTAGTGGCAAGCGCAGCCTGGCCTGGCAACTAAAATTAAATAACACTAGAAGAGGACTGATGTAAAAGTTTTTTTTTTTTTAATTTACACTAATGTTACACCAGATATAAGTGGTGGAAAACAGAGCTATTAATCACAGTATATGATGTGTGCCTGATACACAGGCCTGATGGAAAATGAAATTAGATTACACTAGCAAAATAATGTAAAAGTTTTTTTTTTTAATTTACACTAATGTTACACCAGATATCAGTGGTGGCACAGAATAATAAATCACAGTATATGCTGTGAGCCTCACACACAGGTCTGATGGAAAATGAAATTAGATTACACTATCAAAATTATGTAAAAGTTTTTTTTTTTAAATTTACACTAATGTTACACCAAATATCAGTGCTGGCACAGAAGAATTAATCACAGTATATGCTGTGAGCCTCACACACAGGCCTGATGGAAAATGAAATTAGATTACACTAGCAAAATGATGTAAAAGTTTTTTTTTAAAATTTACACTAATGAAACACCAGATATCAGTGGTGGCACAGAAGAATTAATGACAGTATATGCTGTGAGCCTCACACACAGGCCTGATGGAAAATGAAATTAGATTACTCTAGCAAAATGATGTAAAAGTTTTTTTTTTTTAATTTACACTAATGTTACACCAGATATCAGTGGTGGCACAGAAGAATTAATCACAGTATATGCTGTGAGCCTCACACACAGGCCTGATGGAAAATGAAATTAGATTACTCTAGCAAAATAATGTAAAAGTTTTTTTTTTTTTAATTTACACTAATGTTACACCAGATATCAGTGGTGGCACAGAAGAATTAATCACAGTATATGCTGTGAGCCTCACACACAGGCCTGATAGAAAATGAAATTAGATTACACTAGCAAAATAATGTAAAAGTTTTTTTAAAAAAATTTACACTAATGATTGTTAAGCAGATATGAGTGGTGGCACAGAGCAATTAATCACAGTATATGCTGTGAGCCTCACACACAGGCCTGATAGAAAATTAAATTAGATTACACTAGCAAAATAATGTAAAAGTTTTTTTTTAATTTACACTAATGAAACACCAGATATCAGTGGTGGCACAGAGGAATTAATGACAGTATATGCTGTGAGCCTCACACACAGGCCTGATGGAAAATGAAATTAGATTACACTAGCAAAATGATGTAAAAGTTTTTTTTTTTAAATTTACACTAATGATTGTTAAGCAGATATCAGTGGTGGCACAGAGCAATTAATCACAGTATATGCTGTGAGCCTCACACACAGGCCTGATAGAAAATTAAATTAGATTACACTAGCAAAATGATGTAAAAGTTTTTTTTTTAAATTTACACTAATGAAACACCAGATATCAGTGGTGGCACAGAAGAATTAATGACAGTATATGCTGTGAGCCTCACACACAGGCCTGATGGAAAATGAAATTAGATTACTCTAGCAAAATGATGTAAAAGTTTTTTTTTTTAATTTACACTAATGTTACACCAGATATCAGTGGTGGCACAGAAGAATTAATCACAGTATATGCTGTGAGCCTCACACACAGGCCTGATGGAAAATGAAATTAGATTACTCTAGCAAAATAATGTAAAAGTTTTTTTTTTTTTAATTTACACTAATGTTACACCAGATATCAGTGGTGGCACAGAAGAATTAATCACAGTATATGCTGTGAGCCTCACACACAGGCCTGATAGAAAATGAAATTAGATTACACTAGCAAAATAATGTAAAAGTTTTTTTAAAAAAATTTACACTAATGATTGTTAAGCAGATATGAGTGGTGGCACAGAGCAATTAATCACAGTATATGCTGTGAGCCTCACACACAGGCCTGATAGAAAATTAAATTAGATTACACTAGCAAAATAATGTAAAAGTTTTTTTTTAATTTACACTAATGAAACACCAGATATCAGTGGTGGCACAGAGGAATTAATGACAGTATATGCTGTGAGCCTCACACACAGGCCTGATGGAAAATGAAATTAGATTACACTAGCAAAATGATGTAAAAGTTTTTTTTTTTAAATTTACACTAATGATTGTTAAGCAGATATCAGTGGTGGCACAGAGCAATTAATCACAGTATATGCTGTGAGCCTCACACACAGGCCTGATAGAAAATTAAATTAGATTACACTAGCAAAATAATGTAAAAGCTTTTTTTTTTTAATTTACACTAATGAAACACCAGATATCAGTGGTGGCACAGAAGAATTAATCACAGTATATGCTGTGAGCCTCACACACAGGCCTGATGGAAAATGAAATTAGATTACACTAGCAAAATGATGTAAAAGTTTTTTTTTTTTTTTAATTTACACTAATGTTAAACAGATATCAGTGGGGGCACTAATCACAGTATATGCTGTGAGCCTCACACACAGGCTGACAGCCAGGCAAATGCAAATAAAATTACAAATAATAATTAAAAAAAAATGACTGAAGTTCTAGCTCTAGGGTCTGTCAGGGAGTATCTGCTGCTGATTGGCTCAAATGTGTCTGCAGACTGTGACATACAGGCTCAAAGTTTCCTCAATGATGACGAATAGGGGGCGGATTGAACATTGCATATGTTCGCCCGCCGCGGCGAACGCGAACAAGCTAAGATCGCTGGGAACTATTCTCCGGCGAACTGTTCGCGACATCACTATCAGTAAATGACTCTAGAGTTATCTCATGTATATATTTTGACCTGTGGGCATACTTGAGGATGGCTTTTGATGACTAGTCTGGAGTCATCACTTAAAGTGACAGTAAAACTTAAAAATAAAATAAACTATTTAAACAAACATTAATTAAAATGTTTTTTTTCTCCTAATTATATGTTGTTATGTTTTGTAAAGTTTTAATCTAAGAAACTCAATATACAAATTCCCTATTTTGCACTCCCTCCGTTTACCTAATTATGCAAAGCCATTCACGGATGGCTCTTCATATAGCCCTCGGGAGCGCGCACCTCCATATTTTATATGATGATTCCTTTCTTTTAGCAAGGCTGTCAGTAGGAAGAGTATTTTTCTCTGTCTCTACCATAGTCACGTGATTGTTACTCTCGGCGCGCGAGTGAGTAGTGTTAAAGTTGTATTGTATTGAATTTTGACCCTATGAGGCTTCCGTAGGACCTCTGGTATCACGTGGTATACATGTATCGTCAGTAGGTATCCTGTATGTGGAAGAGCCGAGGGCCGTTACCAACACTCTTGTTAACCGGTTAGTACCTCAAATCAACTGTCTACTTGTTTATGAAAAGACTGTATGACTACAAAACTGCATATTTGACCGAGTTCGGGAGCGTTGGGGAATGCAAAAGATGTGCTTTTTATCTTTTTATCTCTTGTGAGTACATATATAGCGTGTGGCTATAAATAAAACTTTGATATCTGCACTTGAATCGTGTTTGCGCTTTTTTCCTTTTTCTACATTTAGACTGCATTGGGGATAACAGCATCACCGTTTTTAGAAGAGCTGCAGCACCACTTTGAAATTGGGTTAATACTGGGCCGAAAAATGTTACATACATGGACTGTATCGTTACTATATAAGTATTGGACTTTTTTTCATATCAGTTATATTTCAATGTACTTTTGTTTTATGTTTTAGGAGTGAAATACATTTATATATACATTTATTAATTTGGAAATAGATCATTATAATAGACATACGATTTGATATATCCTTGCAGGATTGAGAAAATTGGTTTTTGGTTTCATCAAATTTAGCTTAAAGGCCAACTAAACCCAAAATCTTTCTTTCATGATTCAGATAGAGAATAGAAATTTAAACAACATTACAATTTACTTCCATAATTTATTTTGCTTCATTTTTTAAATATCCTTATTTGAAGAAAAGGCAATGCACATGGTGAGCCAATCACATGATGCTTCTATGTGCAGCAACCAATCAGCAGCTAGTGAGCATATCTAGATATGCTTTTCATCAAAGAATATCAAGAGAATAAAACAAATTAGATAATATAATTAAATTAGAAAGATTTTTTAAAATTGCATTCTCTTTCTAAATCATAAAAGAAAAAAATGTGGGTGGCATGTCCCTTTAACATATGAATTTCTAATTTTTATATTTAATATCTGAAACTACCACATTATATTATTGCGCTTCTCTCTTTTTGCCACTTGTGGTTGTAAAAAAGTGTTAAACTTGTGCACATTCTTTTTAACACGCTTCACACTACAGAGACATGCGTGTATGTTTTAGTCCCAGTGCGCATGTGGCCAGGATCGGGCATTTCCCCTTAGCATATTTACTTAGCTAATTTGAATAATCAATCACATTGGTCAATTGCTTTGAGCCATTTCAGTGACTGTCTGCCGGGGCTGTCTGCTAATGAGAGATAGCAGCATGAAGCAATTTATTAAAAATAGAAAAAGTATGGTAATTTATATGTAATGTACTTTATTTACACATGCTATGTATTATCTATGTACTTTGGTAACAGAATATTAGTTGTTAAAATACACAGTTGTATGACCCTTTAAGCATGACTCTAGGAAGATAATCCCTTTAAACTAGGGAATGCACAATGTCACCTTTTTGGCTGTGTTCCACCAAACCCTGACTTTTGCATATCTGGATACACAAATGGAAACCCAAACTGTCAAGGTTATTCTCGGACAGGTGTTAAAGCTATATATGTCCCTGCAATATGCAGATTTAATTTCAAGGGATTCGCTATGCCCTCAGTATTTTCAGATACTATATCTATGGGACCTACACATAGGTGTTTTCTCTTATACTGTCACTCTGGTGCTGATGGTGATTTTGACAGTATGGTGATTGAGACTTATTGGGCAATCCATTGGCACAATATAATTTTAAAAATGTTAAAGGGACATTAAACACTAAATAAATGCTAGATAGAATGATGCATTCAAAGAAAAGATTAGTCCGAGATGTATTTTTTAAAGTTTCATTAGCTGCTTAAATATTGACAAGTAAGTGTAAAGTTTTAGCGTCTATAAAACAATGGGAGCTGCCATGTTGTAACTTAGATGACCTTCTCTGCTGTGGCCAATTAGGAAAAGTTATATAGGTCACTAGAATGTTCAGCCAATAGCTGTGTGGAATATAACAATGTTATGCACTTCAATTTCTAACAGAAACCATAAAGCTCACATTTGCAGATTGGAATTACAGGAAAAGGGGACAAAATAAATAAATAAATATATATATATATATATATATATATATATATAATTTATAATTTTATATTACCTTCTCAACATGTTGAATGTGTCTCTAAAAATATCTGTTTTAAAGGGACATGAAACCTCAAAACTTTTCTTTCATGATTTAGATAAAGAATACAATCTTAAACAGCTTTCTAATATACTCCTATTATCTATTTTGTTTAATTCTCTTGGTATGATTTGTTGAAGGAAAAGCAATGCACTACTGGTTTCACATGGGTGAGCCAATAACAATCAGTATATATATGCAGCCACCAATCAGCAGCTAGAACCTAGGTTCTTTGCTGCTCCTGAGCTCACCTAGATAAACATTTAAGCAAAGGATAACAAGAGAATGAAGAAAATTAAATAATAGAAGTAAAATGGACAGTTGTTTAAAATTGTATGTTCTGTCTAAATCATGTCTGACTTTACTGTCCCTTTAAACTATATCATTTGTGTTGCCACTGATCATAAATATGTTGCTAACCTTTTAAATATGCTTCATAGTCACCATATATAAATATTCTATTTTGGGACATATGGATTTACTCTTTAAAAGTGGTACCGTGTCCCCAAAAGAGAAATTTGGAAGGTATAGTATTATTATTATTGGTTTTCCTAAATGAAACCCTAACAAATACACAGTCTGCATTTATAATCTACGATATATTCTACTTGGGTGTTGTTGTTTTTTATTTGCAAAAGTTATAGCTATTAATTTAACCAGTGAGAGTGTATTATATAAAAAATATCCCAACTACTGTTACATTGTTGGTCGGCTTTCTAAATGCATGCCAGAGAGAAACATGGCCGCCAAGATTTTCATCTCTTCGTACGTCACGTTCAGTAGCATCACCGCGCAAGTTGTCGCGCTGTCATGATGACGCAATGCTGTAGGATGCTGAGGCCACAGTGTGTGTTATCTGCTCCCCAACACTAAGTGTGAGCTGCTCGGGGGAGGGATGGCGGAAACAGGTAGAGAAGGTGAGTCTTCTATAGTATGGCGTTAGAAGGTTGTATAGTTGCGGTACGACCTTAACTGCGCCGGATGTGATTACTGTGGGAATGGTATCACTGGCAGCTACCTGACATGTACATTATATGGTGTGCAACTGTGCATAGTGTGACCGGGGCTATCCTGACACACAGAGGTGGGCGTGGCGAAAATTATCACCTGGTGCATGTAGGTGATGATGTGTATGGTTTATACTGATCTTTTTGCATAGCAATGTGTGTATGTAGTGTTACACATCTTTATATTGGTGTCTTTATATATTTTAGATAGTCATGTAGCTTAGAAATTAGCAAGGCAGACCCTTCGTAAGTATATACTATTTAGTCATTTTTAAGATTTTAGGACAGCTCTATATGACATGATTATGTGAATATGTATATACAGACGATAGTTTACAATATATTTTGGATTATTCCGTTTTCCTTTTTCAAGTGCATGATTGCAACCATCTGGTTGTTCATTAGCTTGGACAGAAGCTTGCAGGGATTTTCCTGGTAATGCATTTCTTCTTGACACTAGTTAAGAGGTTTTGAGAATACCATAGTTAATAGAGTGTTGATAATTATATGGAAAACAGATTTTAGTTTTTAGTTTACATTGGGCTGTGTTCCTTGTGTAACAACACTAGTTTCTCAGGGCTGGCTAAACCATAAAATGATCCAGCATATCTAGAGACAATGTTGGCAAGTGGGCATGAATGAATATAATGCACTAATTGTAAATAGACTATATTCATTTGGCAAGACCCCAACACATTCATTGAAGGTTACCTTGTGGAAACTTCATATATCCACCATTATTCAGTTTTGTATTCCAGCAGTTGTACTAACACAACAATAGAATATTTATTACACTAAAGAGTATCTACCAGTGTACATTATAATCCTATGTACAGTAGATCAGGATTTGACAAATCCTGGGAGCCATTAGTTATAAACATTTATTTCTGGATCCTATTTTTTTTTTTTATTCTGTATAAAATAATTCCCTGGCCTCTTAAAGGGACATGAAACCCAACATTTTTCTTTCATTGAGAATACAATTTTAAACAACTTTCCAATTCACTTCTTTGATCACATGTGCTTCCTTCTCTTGGTATGCTTTGTTGAAGAAGCAGCAATGCACTACTGGGAGCTAGCTGAACACATTTAGTGAGCCAATAACATGAGGCATATATGTGCAGCCACCAATTAGCATCTTCTAAACCTACCTAGATATCCTTTTTCTTTTAACAAAGGTTACCAAGAGTAGTAAGCAAATTAGATAACAGAAGTAAATTACGTGCTTTATCTAAATCATGGAAAAAATATTTGGGCTTCACGCCGCTTTAAACACGTGGGAATGTCTTCTCAATATTCTAGGTGGCATCAGCTTTCATATACAATCCATTGTTCTCCACAAGACCTATTTAATACGCATACAACATGGCTAACATTTAAACCAATATTATGCTAAAATTATTAATATTAAGTTGTTTCATTGTTGCATAAATTATCATTAAATCAATTTATGTTAAATTATGCATTTTGTGATTTGGATAGGTTAAAGGGACATGCAACCCAAAATATTTCTTTCATGACTCACATAGAGCATACAGTTTTTTAAACAACTTTCCAATATACTCGTATTATTTATTGAAGAGAACAGGTCCAACAACAGCAATGTTCGGGGTAAACCCCTAAATCATGCATGATTAAGGTGTTTAACCCGAAACATTGCTGTTGTTGGACCTGTTCTCTCCAATCAATAATATAAAGCTTTAAGGAGTGTTACTGATTTAAGTATGTATGCAGTTTGTTTGGAACTCAGTCAGTGGCTCCTTACAACGTGCACTCTGAAAGAAAGATTTTTCTGCTGGACCAGTGCTATGATTATTTGGATACATGTGCAGTCACTAATCAGCATTGCTGCTCCTAAGACTACCTAGGTATGCTTTTCAACAAAGTAACTTTAGCTAACAGAAGTAATTTGGAAAGCTTTTTAAAAATGTGTGCTCTTCCTGAATAATGAAAGAACATTTTTGGGTTTCATGTCCCTTTAGTAACATTTAAAAATAACAGAAAATGTTATTATATTGCAAAGTGTTACATTGCCCCCACCCGGTTACTTCATAAGGCCCCCTGACTGACAACATTTTCTGTGAAGAAAATGGCATTCTCAAAACAACGTATAGGTCTTGTACGTGTTCACGTCACTGGTGTAGTTCTTAAAATCATGCTTTCACCTTTTAACTAAATGTAACACTTGTTATCTCCTGGATAATGCATTTGTAATAACTTGCTACCAGGTGCACAGTTATGGATCTAATCTTCAAACCTAGTAATTACAGACCATGACATGAGAAAAAGAGCAGTGACAAATTTTCTACTAAAAAAAAAAAAGTGCTGGTTAATTTTTGTTTTTATTTAAAGAGACACTGTACTTCTTTTTTTTTTTCTGTGATTCAGATACAATGCACTTTTAAGCAACTTTCTAATGTACTCCTATGATCAATTTTTCTTTGTTCTCTTGTTTATTTGAAAAAGAAGGCATCTAAGTTTTTAGTTTTTGTTTCAGACCTCTGGACAGTGCTTTTTTATTGGTGGATGAATTTATCCACCAATCAGCAAGGACAACCCAGGTTGTTCACCAAAAATGGTCCGGCATCTAAACTTACATTCTTGCATTTCAAATAAAGATACCAAGAGAATGAAGAAAATTTGATAATAGGAGTAAAATAGAAAGTTGCTTAAAATTTTGTGCTCTATTTGAATCACAAAAGAAAAAATTTGGGTTCAGTGTCCCTTTAAAGTGAAGGTAAACTTTGATGAATGAATACATTTTTTTAAAATACTATTAAAAACAGGGGCACTTTCATTCATCAAAGTTTAGAAAGCAGCCGCTTTGATTTAAAACTTACCTTTTTGTTTTTTTTCACAGCCAGAGCAGCTTCCCCCACACAGAGATCCTCTCTTCACACGTCCTCAATGACTAATCCAGCTTCCTCCAATCAGGGCTCTCCCCCCAGGGTAGTCATTGCCTGAGGCCATGCCATGATTGGAGGAAGCTGGATTAGTCATCAATGACGTGTGAAGAGAGGATCTCTGTGTGGGGGAAAGTGCTCTGGCTGTGAAAACAAACAAAGGTAAGTTTTTAATCAAAACGGCTGCTTTCTAAACTTTGATGAATGAAAGTGCCCCTGTTTTTTAAAAAAAAAAAAAACAGACTTTCATTCTTCAAAGTTTACCTTCATTTTGAAGTAGGGATTCACAAGTGACATACATTTGCTAGGAGTAAGCACATTTTACATGGCATTGTTTCCTGTATCCAACTTGTAGTTGTCTTCCATTTGTTTTGCTCTCTGCTTACTTATCATCATTTTAAAGGGGCACATGATAGAGCATCCTATGCTACTGTAAAATGTTAACATTTTATATTTTTTATACTTTATTTTGTAACTTAAATGTTTTTGTAACATCTGGTTCTGCTTATTTTTTTTATATAGAATAACTGAGGTGATACAGTGAGTCAAAAGGGGATGTATTTTATAAGCCACAAGAAAAAACTCTAGGATGCTATTTAAGGGGATAACTGAAGAGCTACCACCATCTAAATGCATATTTAATAATGTTAATATTTAGAAATCCTTGGCTTGATGCATTTTAGGAGGGGGGTCCAACATTTTTACAAAGGACCACAATGGATTTTTCTTTTGTCTAAAGTGCCAGTGAGTACATTTTAGAGATCTTGTTAATTAGTCTAAATTAGAAGTGGTCTGTGAGATATATGCCATTAATTTGGCTTACAATTGTGAGTAACTGCCTGGCTATGTGGTTCTACTGATGTGTTTGTTATTGTACCGATGCAGAAATACATACACACACACACACACACACACACACACACACACACACACACACACACACACACACACACACACACACACAAATATCTCTTCTATCCAGGCATGACAGATCCCAGAAGCTAGAGTAAAATGCTACTGCAGGCGTCTAACAATTTGGATAATTCTACCCATATCTGTATTTTGACTTGACTAATACCAGGCGCCTAGTTACCATGAAATCTAGAAACTACAGTCCGCAAAACTGTAATTCTGCATTTGGCTGCTTGGTGTCAATGGTAAAGAGATGTGCATGGCACAGAAATGCATCAGGGCTGATTTCTCTACATCTGTCATATGCTGTAAACCAGTGCTTGACAAACCCACGAGCCAGGGAGCCACTGGCTCCTAGAATTTTAGCCCTGGCTCCTAACTTTTTGAGTTATTCTCCATATATCTATATAGAAATACTACTGTCTGGGTCCAAAATTTTTTACTGGCTCCTAAATATTCTTACTGGCTCTTAAATTTTAAACATATTTGTAGACAGAGACTATTGTAGTTATGTAATAAAGCAAACCTGTATATTACAAGCATTATCTGTTGAAATATGTTTTTTTTAATGTTTTTTTATCATATAAACTGTATGCATAAATTATGTTTATTTTAAATCTGGAGTACTAATGAGCGTGTCAGATTGTGCATTATTTATAGCTATCAGTAAGTGTACCAGTGCTCTGAGCAGCTGCAGTATTTAAAATGCTGGTGCACTGAGAATATCTAGCTATGCTTCATATGCAGGGAAAAATATTAACACTAAAACAGTGATAAGTTTTACTAGAAGCATTTGTGCCAATACAGGTATATTGCAAATATGTTTCTATTCAAAGATGTAATTCATTTATGTGCATTTCAATTTTGACCGGAATGTCCCTTTAAAGTGAATGTTAAGTTTGATGAATCAGTGGCCGGCTTTTAAAAATCCTATTAAAAACAGGGGCACTTTCATTCATCAAACCTTACATTTTACTTGTTTTGTTAAAATACTTACCTTTTTAATCTTGAAAGCCGCTCCAGCGATTTCCCCCTCGTGCCGCTCGTCACTTCATACATCAGCAATGATGAATACGGCATCCTCCAATCACGGCTTCCCCTCCAGGGGAATAATTGTCTGAGGCAACGCTGTGATTGGAGGAAGCCGGATTCGCCATTTTTGATATATGAAGAGACTTGCGACGGGCAGGGGATGCGCTGGAGCGGCTTTCAAGATTAAAAGGTAAGTATTTTAACAAAACGAGTGAAAAGTTTGATGAATGAAAGTGCCCCTGATTTTAATAGGGTTTTTAAAAACCGGGCACTCATTCATCAAACTTGACATTCACTTTAACTACATTATGTCACTCTGGAGTTTAAATCCAGGAGTTATGCTCTTCATTTAACCCCTTAATGACCGAGCACATGCAGGGTACGTCCTCCAAAAAAATACCCTTAATGAATGAGGACGTACCCTGCACGTTCTCAGTCTCTGAAAGCGGTGGAAGCAATCCTGATTGCTTCCAGCCACTTTCCGGTTATTGTAGTGATGCCTCGATATTGAGGCATCCTGCAATAACATTTTTTAGCAGTCCGATGCAGAGAGAGCTACTCTGTGGCCCTCTCTGCATCGGCCATCGATGGCCGCAATCGTTGGTGGGTGGGCGGCCATCGATGCCTTCTTTGATGCAGAGGGGGGCGGGACCGTGGGCGGGGTAGCCGGGGGCTCGCACGGATGCATGCACGGGTAGGGAGCGGGTGGGAACCGCTACACTGCAGAAAAATATTTAAGGAAAAGTGGCAGAGAGGGGGATATAAAAGTATAATAAAAATAATCTAAGGGCTTATAACCGCTCACACAGTACAAGCAGATCTAAAATACCAATCTAGACTGTATAAATATGGCAACAAATCTGGTAAATTGCTATCTAAACTGGTGAAAAACTCTAGACAATCTAACACAATCGAATACTTACAGGTTGAGAAGAAGCGGCTCAATACATCTGAGGAAATCTCAGAATCTTTCTTCCAGTATTACAAATCTATCTATTCACCTTCCACGATTGAGAAGGGAGCTCAGGACAGATTCTGGGGAAATCTACCCATCATAAGATGCAACGAGGAATTTAATACTACTTTAAATGCTCCTATTACGGAATTAGAAGTATCACAAACAATTCATGCACTAAAACTCGAAAAAGCCCCTGGACCAGACGCAATACCAAACAAATTCTATAAGAATTTAGAATCTTCAATTACCCCCCATTTGACCAAACTTTATAACTTCTATTTTTCGGAAAATGTTAAAATATCTCCCTATTTTGTGGAATCTCATACGATACTCGTTCTTAAACCAGGAAAAAATCCACATAACAGGGAATCATATAGACCGATTGCATTACTAAACACGGACTACAAGATATTAACCACTATCTTAGCTAAAAAATTACAAAAAGGATTATCTGAGATCATTCACAGAGACCAAGTGGGGTTTTTAATTAAACGAAGTTCAGCTGCGAAAATTAGACAACTTCTAATGATTATCGACTATTTCAAAAATTCAGAGGATAGGATGACTACAAATTACCCGGATGCAGCAATATTAGCAATTGATGCTGAGAAAGCGTTGGATAGGGTTAGTCATGAATATTTAATCGACACATTAGAGCGTTTTGGATTGAGGAATAATTTCCTTAACCTTGTTAAAAATATCTGTTTACAATCCTCCACTTGTATAGTCACACATGGAGTGTTATCGAATAAAATAAGATTAGAAAAAGGTACACGGCAAGGTTGCCCATTATCGCCGTTACTATTCGATTTAGCAATCGAACCGCTAGCCACCAAAATTAGACAACTAATTGAAGGTACTAGAATCTCTAAAAAAGAGGTTAAAGTCGCATTATATGCAGATGACCTATTGGTATATATATCCAATACCCATAAAAACATTCCAAAGCTCCTAGGGATAATTGATCTCTATGGTGGCTGTTCAGGCTACAGAATGAATAAATGAAATCAGAAAATTTTATGGTTAAGAATAAAAGATAATTCTCTTATAGATAATCCCTTTAAGATGGTCTCTAAAACTTTTAGATATTTAGGGATCATGGTATCTGCTGACCCTCAAGATTGGTATTCTATAAATATTTCTCCAATTCTCACACAAGCTATTCTTTATATGAAAAGTTGGCAGAATATGCCTCTTTCTCTATCAGGACGTATTGCGTTGTTTAAAATGGTATTACTTCCGAAGCTCTGCTATTTGTTTCAAAATATTCCTATCATACTGAAAGGGTATGACATTAAAAAATTCAACAGCGCACTCCGTCAATTTTTCTGGAATTCAAAAAAACCTAGAATTTCCCTGCAGAGATTAAATTTACCCAAGCAATTTGCGGGTTTAGCTATATATATATATATATATATATATATATATATATATATATATATATATATATATATATATATATATATATATATATATATATATATATATATATATATATCTATATCTTTACAATTTAGTTTTTTTAGGACGCATAGTAGCAGATTGGATTGCGGAGTCAAATCATTTCTCAGTGTATGATCTCGAAACAAATATGATTTATCCACTGCTGCCTATATCGTTGCTCCATCTTCCTTTAAACTTAATACCCAAACAAGTGAAAAACCTCAAAACAATCTATATGGTAATTTTAGCATGGAGGAAGATTGCAGCACGTGCTGAAGTAGATTCCAATATACCAAGATTTCAAACCTTTTTGGGGAACTCCGAATTCCAGGAAGGAACACAGTCTGCTCTACTACAACACTGGCACAATCAAGGCTTACAACGGGTATCACAAATCTTCAATCCAGAGACAGGTATTATCAAATCTTTTGAAGATTTGAAACGGGAGTTTAATCTCAATAATAAGGACTTTTTCGCATATTTACAAGCCAGACACTACGCGACACAATTGGTCAGTAAATATAGATGGAGCTGGTCATGGGGTAAATTGGAGAACTGGATAGTTTTATCTAAAGCAGGGCATTTTTCCATTGCCCCATGGTATAGGCATCTCGTTTCAATTAAAGGAAGCTCAAACTTAGAGATCATAGCTCAAAAGTGGACAAACCTTATTGACATTGACATAGAAGATGATTTACATGTGGCCAAATCTTTGAGATTACTTTTTCAGTCTTCCATAGCTGAAACCTGGAGAGAGTCTCATATAAAACTTTTATACCAATCATATTTTACTCCGGATAAAGGCTATAAATGGCACAATATAAATTTTAACAAATGTCCAAAATGCAGCTTACCAGCAGCAGACCTAGCTCATATGATCTGGAATTGTCCCAGACTCAAACAATTCTGGATGAAAATTGAATTCTGGCTACTTAAAGTGTTGAAAGTTACTTCTTTTATCCTCACATTCCCCATAATTATTTTTCTGATAACTAACTATGAGAATTTTACTGACGCTAGGATAGTAAACTTAACTATCTTGGCAGCCAGAAATGTAATTCTTAAAAAATGGAAAAGCAAATTTATCCCTTCAATTATAGAAGTAAGGAACTACCTTAAAAACAATTTCTAATTGAACAACTAGTTACAGATCTGAACTCAGAACAAGAAATATCAACTTTTTTCGGGAAATGGGCTAAATTTATCAAGATATTCCCACCTTCTGAAATTGATCATATGATCTTCCCGTTCAGAAACTCCGAAATAGTTCTACTAGACAGGTGGTGATATCAGGATGATCTAAATGGGAAAGAGAGGGGGAGATCGGGAGGAGGGAAGGTCTCTTTTTTTTTTTTTCTGTTTTTGTTTTAGGTGTTTTGGTTTGTTTAGTTTTGTTTTCTCTTGGTTTCTATTCTTGCTTGTTTTGATTTTTGTTTTGTTTTTCTCTGTTTCGCTTCATATGAAGGTACATACTTTTGAGTGTGAATTGCAGAAGATATGCATGTTTTTTTTTTTTTTTTTCTTCTTTAAATGTTCAGAAGAATTACAAGCTAAAAGCCGAATAAGAATTTATACTGTCAATATATGTATACTACGCTCTATTTTTTTTTTTTTTATTGTATTCCTCCAATGTTGTTGATGTAGTATTGATATATAAAATCAATAAAATTACATGCTGAAAAAATAATCTAAGGGATCTGGGAGGTTGGTCTTTGGGGGGGGACAAGCTACACTACAGAAAAAATATAAACATTTTTAAAAAAAAATCTATTATTGTAAACTGGGTACCCAAGATGGCTACCAATAAGTTAGAGGGGGAGGGTTAGAGAGCTGTTTGGGGGGGGATCAGGGAGGTTGGGGGCTAAGGGGGGATCCTACAGAGCAACATATGTAAATATGCTTAATTTAAAACAATAAATAAATCAAAGATAGCTTTTATTTTAGTACTGGCAGACTTTCTGCTAGTACTTAACATGGCAGGGACAATTGTGGGGTGGGGGAGGGAAGAGAGCTGTTTGGTAGGGATCAGGGGGTGTAATGTGTCAGGTGGGAGGCTGATCTCTACACTAAAGCTAAAATTAACCCTGCAAGCTCCCTACAAGCTACCTAATTAACCCCTTCACTGCTAGCCATAATACACGTGTGATGCGCAGCAGCATTTAGCAGCCTTCTAATTACCAAAATGCAACGCCAAAGCCATATATGTCTGCTATTTCTGAACAAAGGGGATCCCAGAGAAGCATTTACAACCATTTGTGCCATAATTGCACAAGCCGTTTGTAAATAATTTCAGTGAGAAACCTAAAATTGTGAGAAATGTTACGTTTTTTTTTTATTTGATCGCATTTGGCGGAAAAATGGTGGCATGAAATATACCAAAATGGGCCTTGATTAATACTTGGGATTGTCTACTACACTAAAGCTAAAATTAACCCCTTTACTGCTGGGCATAATACACGTGTGGTGCGCAGTGGCATTTAGCGGCCTTCTAATTACCAAAAAGCAACGCCAAAGCCATATATGTCTGCTATTTCTGAACAAAGGGGATCACAGAGAAGTATTTACAACAATTTATGCCATAATTGCACAAGTTGTTTGTAAATAATTTCAGTGAGAAACCTAAAGTTTGTGAAAAAAATTGTGAAAAAGTGAACAATTTTCTTTATTTGATCGCATTTGGCGGTGAAATGGTGGCATGAAATATACCTAAATGGCCATACTTTTGGGATGTATTCTAAGAAAAAATATATACATGCCAAGGTATATTCAGGGATTCCTGAAAGATATTAGTGTCCCAATGTAACTAGCGCTTATTTTGAAAAAAAGTGGTTTGGAAATAGCAAAGTGCTACTTGTATTTATTGCCCTATAACTTGCAAAGAACATGTAAACATTGGGTATTTCTAAACTCAGGACAAAATTTGGAAACTATTTAGCATGGATGTTTTTTGGTGGTTGTAGATGTGTAACAGATTTTGGGGGTCAAAGTTTAAAAAAAAGTGTTTTTTCCTTATATTTTATAAAAAAAAATTTATAGTAAATTATATAATATGATAAAATAATGGTATCTTTAGAAAGTCCATTTAATGGCGAGAAAAAAAACGGTATATAATATGTGTGAGTACAGTAAATGAGTAAGGGGAAAATTACAGCTAAACACAAACACCGCAAAAATGTAAAAATAGCCTTGGTTTCAAACTGATGGAAAAGTGCTGTGATCATTAAGGGGTTAAACTACAGTGAAATATTAATAACTGATCGCCATAACTTAAATTTGTTGTCTGGTTTCTCAGTATTCTGTCTGGGTCCTGAGTGTTAAAGGGACACTGAACCCAAATTTTTTCTTTCGTGATTCAGATAGAGCATGCAATTTTAATTAACTTTCTAATTTACTCCTATTATCAATTTTTCTTTGTTCTATTGCTATCTTTATTTGAAAAAGAAGGCATCTAAGCTTTTTTTTTGGTTTAGTACTCTGGACAGCACTTTTTTTATTGGTAGATAAATTTATCCACCAATCAGCAAGAACAACCCAGGTTGTTCATCAATAATGGGCCAGGATCTAAACTTACAATCTTGCATTTCAAATAAAGATACCAAGAGAATGAAGAAAATTTGATAATAGTAGTAAATTAAAAAGTTGCTTAAAGTTTTATGCTCTGTTGGAATCACAAAAGAAAAAAAATTGGGTTCAGTGTCCCTTTAAGTAAATTCTAACTCGTGTCCATTTTTATTCCCCCTTTCTCTCACTTTATTTCTGCCCTCATTTTTTTCATTAGCAAGGTGATAATTAAACTATAAACATTACTTATCTTCGTGAGTCAAATAAAAGATTAAAGCTGGAAACTGCATAATCTGGCAGCAGCTTTTCACATGTGTTAGCGATAGACCTCTCTCTCTCAATGTTGCCCTGAAACTTCTTCCCAAAGAACTTCTTTGATATAATCCTTCCAAGCTAATTCTCCCCCCCCCCCCCCTTGCCAAGTCTAATAATTAAAACTGTTAGTGTACAGGCGTATCTACGTGTTGTCAATCATATTTCGTAGCAATTGTGTTAACTTACAAGCTTTTTATCAAAATAAAGTGTATATTCTTTCACAGATCCCTGCTTTGGAAAGCGCCCCCTTCTCCTTCTAGATAAGGACCCTGCTGTGAAAACAAGGCAGTTAAAGCAGAAATACATGTGAAACACTGTAATTTAATTCTTAAAGACATTTCTGTTAAGGGCATATATGTTCTAAATATGTATGCTAAATATATGTGTACATACTGTGTATATATGTTGTAATATAAACTGCTAATATATTGAATAATTATTAGTGTATGGAATCATGAAAAGTTTCCCATCCCTTGGATGGTTCATTATAGCTGAACCAGTGCACAGGTGAAGTAATCAGCTGATCAGTAAAACCATGGTAACTAATCTGCTGTCACCCATCAGGTGATTATTTCACCTGTGCAATGGTTCAGTTATAATAAAACCCTGGCCTGTTGGGGGAACTTGAGGACCGTGGTTGAGGAACAATGATCTAGACCACTAGTTTTCAAACCTGTCCTTAGTCCTCCCTAACAAGCCATGTTTTTAGGATATCTGAACTGATTATTTCACATGTACTCCAGTTCAGATATCCTCAAAACCTGGCCTGTTAGGGAGACCTGAGGATAGGTTTGAAAACCAGCGCCATAGCCTAATGAAGGCTGAACAAGGTCCCAGACAATTTTCTCACTTATACTTAGATGAGGTGGACAGCCAGGTGGATTCAGTTTACAATATTTCCCTTTATAAATCCTGAGACTTTGGGTGTATCCTGTGACACACAGGGGTTTGAGTTTACATAAATGGTCATAATTTGGGTGGTTCAAAGGTAGGGCCTGTGAGTTATTTGTAAAATGGGAAAACTGTGTATTCATATCGTGTTCTGGGCATTACTTCTGGGAGGAGAGGATTTGAATATACAGGTGAAACTCGAAAAATTTGAATATTGTGCAAAAGTTAATTTATTTCACTAATGCAACTTAAAAGGTGAAACTAATATATGAGACTCATTGCATGCAAAGCAAGATAGTTCAAGCCATGATTTGTCATAATTGTGATGATTATGGCTTACAGCTCATGAAAACCCCAAATCCACAATCTCAGAAAATCAGAATATTGTGAAAAGGTGCAATATTCTAGGCTCAAAGTGTCCCACTTTAATCAGCTAATTAAGCCATAACACCTACAAAGGGTTCCCAAGCCTTTAAATGGTCTCTCAGTCTGGTTCAGTAGGAATCACAATCATGGGAAAGACTGCTAACCTGACAGTAGTGCAGAAAACCATAATTGACACCCTCCATAAGGAGGGAAAGCCTCAAAAGGTAATTGCAAAAGAAGTTGGATGTTCCCAAAGTGCTGTATCAAAGCACATTAATAGAAAGTTATGTGGAAGGGAAAAGTATGGAAGAAAAAGGTGCACAAGCAGCAGGGATGACCACAGCCTGTAGAGGATTGTCAGGAAAAGCCATTCAAAAGTGTTGGGGACTTTCACAAGGAGTGGACTGAGGCTGGAGTCAGTGCATCAAGAGCCACCACACACAGACGGATCCTAGACATGGGCTTCAAATGTCATATTCCTCTTGTCAAGCCACTCCTGAACAACAAACAACGTCAGAAGCGTCTTACCTGGGCTAAAGAAAAACAGACCTGGTCTGTTGCTCAGTGGTCCAAAGTCCTCTTTTCTGATAAGAGCAAATTTTGCATCTCATTTGGAAACCAAGGACCCAGAATATGGAGGAATAATGGAGAGGCAAACACTGCAAGATGCTTGAAGTCCAGTGTGAAGTTTCCACAGTCTGTGTTGATTTGGGGAGCCATGTCATCTGCTGGTGTTGGTCCACTGTGCTTCATTAAGTCCAGGGTCAACGCAGCCATCTACCAGGAGATTTTGGAGCACTTCATGCTTCCTTCCACAGACTAGCTCTATGGGGATGCTGACTTAATTTTCCAGCAGGCCTTGGCACCTGCCCACACTGCCAAAAGCACCGAAACCTGCTTCAATGACCGTGGGATTACTGTGCTTGATTGGCCAGCAAACTCATCTGACCTAAACCCCATAGAGAATCTATGGGGCATTGCCAAGAGAAAGATGAGAGACATGAGACCGAAAAATGAAGAAGAGCTAAAGGCCGCTATTGAAGCATCCTGGTCTTCCATAACACCTCAGCAGTGCCACAGGCTGATAGCTTCCATGCCACGCCGCATTGAGGCAGTAATTGCTGCAAAGGGGCCCAAACCAAGTACTGAGTACATACAGTATGCATGCTTATACTGTTCAGAGGTCCGATATTGTTCTATGTACAATCCTTGCTTTATTGATTGCATGTAATATTCTAATTTGCTGAGATTGTGGATTTGGGATTTTCATGAGCTGTAAGCCATAATCATCACAATTATGACAAATCACGGCTTGAACTATCTTGCTTTGCATGCAATGAGTCTATCTCATATATTAGTTTCACCTTTTAAGTTGCATTAGTGAAATAAATTAACTTTTGCACGATATTCTAATTTTTTCGAGTTTCACCTATACAGGGTGAGTAGACCAATAGGATTTTATAGATGGCTTACATAAAATGCCCATAATGAGAATGAGACCCCAATTTGTTTATTTTTGTGTAGCAGTTGTAGGGGTCCAATTTAAATGGCTGGGGGTTTTTGGGCCAAGCTTTACTTGCATATAAATACCAGCAGACTTCACAAAATCAGGAATTTCTGGGCAGTATGATTTAAAGTGCTTTCTATAAGTGGTAAAGACATTGATCTAATGGGATTTCTATTTCCTTTTTTTGGTGGGGGAGTTGGGGTTCATCTTTACTTTCATTTTGCTCACTGTCTGGGTTAGGCTGGTATTTAGACCCAGAGGGGTCAAAAACTAAAAAAACTGTGCCATTTTTCTAGCCACAAGCAAAGCCAAATTCTGATAGAATACAGTACAGATCTCTGCTCTCTTTCACCCTTTATATATTAGGAGTCCAATTTAAATGGCTGGAGGATTGTTGGGCCAAGCATTGCTGTACATATACATTTTATTTTTTTTAGAAAAAAATCTTCTGTGGGGAAATTTGTGACATTTAAATTTATACCAGCCATTTTCAGGAATTTCTGGGCAGTATGATTCAGGGGGATTCCAAATTAAAGTGCTTTCTAGAGGAGGTTGGGCCATTGATCTAATGGGATTTATATTTGCCTTTTTGGGGGGAACTTGGGGTTTATCTTTAACTTTGTTCACTGCCTGGGTTAGGCTGGTATTCAAATCCAAAGGGGTCAATATCTGAATCTGATTATTTTTTTTTTTTATTTTTATTTTTTAAGAAAATCATATGCCTCCTCAAGACTAAAACTTTTTTGTGCCATTTTTCTACCTGCAAGGAATACCAAATTCTCTGCTCTCTTTCACCCTTTACATATTAGTAGGGGTCCAATTTAAATGGCTGGAGGATTTTTGGGCCAAGCATTGCTGTGCATATAAATTTTAATTTTTTTGTAGAATAAAATCTTCTAGGGGGAAATTTGTGACATTTAAATTTATACCAGCAGATTTCTGGAATTTCTGGGCAGTATGATTCAGGGGGATTCCAAATTAACGTGCTTTCTAGAGGAGGTTGGGCCATTGATCTAATGGGATTTATATCTCCACATACCCCCCTAACCCTTGTTTTTATTAATTTTCTGTAGTGTAGGGAATTTCTCTCCCTCCCTCCCACAGGGAAACTTTTTCATAGTGTAGGGGTCCTCCCCATCCCTCCACCACCGTTGATCACCATATTTTTTTAATTTTATTTTTCTATAGTGTAGTGGTTTTCCCTCCCTCCCACTGGCAAACTGCTTTCCATAGTGTATCGGATCTGCCGTCATATGGCATGATCATTGCTCCGGTACTATATGAAGGCAGATGACTTCTGCCCCCCGGTTGCAGCTCCCGCCGTCAAAGTTGACCATAACTTGCACCAGAGTGTTGGACGTAGGTACTACATCAGCACAGTATGCTAGGCAAAGTATTGTGTGACGTAGTACCTTTTAGTCCATTTGGCACAAGGGATTAAACTAAATTTGCCTTTAAAATAAAAAATAAAAAAAGGCATATTTTGCTTTTGCATTTTAGTAATTTACCATTACCTCTGTCTGCAGGCTTCATCTGGTCATTGTTTCAGCACCTGGCAGAAGAAATAAAGCCAATTAGAGCCTGCATTGTCAAGCTGATAAACTGACTAAGAGTAATGCACACTCGGCAGATTGTTGCTTCTGGAAAAGAGACTGAAGCTGCTAAGGAGATAATATTTCACCACTTTTTAATAGTTTAGACAATAGAGCTTCTAATTTTGGACTTATCACTCCAGTCTCTTTAAATAAAAAAAAACATGAGATGGGACTAGCCAGAACTTGCAGAGTTTTTACATTTCTTAGATGGCATAAATGAAAGATGCATTAAACCAGGGCTCAAAAAATTTGATCAAAATCTAGGAGCCAGCAACTTTGACTATCCCATACAGATTGATATACAGTAATTACATTTTAATATAAAACAAGAAATATAATATGTTTGTGTGTAAATCCCTAAGACAGAAAATGCAACATGTCTGCAGAAAGAACAGAGCAGTGCCAGGTAAAATAATTTTTTTGCCTGTACTTTTCATTTCTATCTGTCTCAATGTAAATATTTACTGCGTTCCTCTCTTTTCACTTTCATTCCCCTTTCTGAAATCCAGTACGGTGCGGGGTGACAGCACAAAGCATAAAATGTATGGCACGGCTTAACACATTTAGGAGCCAACCAATTAAATTAGGAGCCAGATTTTTTTTCTTCTTTAATAAATGCGTGTGTAGACATCACAGAGACTGAAGCTTTCCCAAATAAGTTATTTGGATATGCACAGTATTCTAAAAATGGGGCTGTGGACCCTTGCCCAGGCCATTTTCAGAATTCTGTGTATATCATATTTAAGAAAGCTTCAGTCTTTGTCATGCATGTCAAAGAAAACATATTTAAATGGGTGTGTATTCAGGGGTGTGGACATTTTTTTTTTTTCCAAGGAAATTCCTGTATTATTAAAGAACATTTACAATATATGGTACAGCTGAGATATTTTCAACAATATATTATGTACTCGAGATATTATAGTCCTTGTTTTTGTCCCCTTGAGCTTGATTTTTCACTCTTGGACCTGCAGTAATGTATTGATTTAAAGCTGGGGGTTACAGTGGATATAGCATAACAAACATTGAACCAAAAGAAAAAAAAAATGTTTGCATCTTTAAAAAAGATAATAACTTTGATACATGAGGTTAAACAATATTGAGGAAAAGATGCAAATAGCCAGAACTGAACAGGATTAAGCTGCACACTACAACATCTTACATATTATGCTCGATTGAGATTCACATTGCTGCTCATTACAATTTATTAATGGTTGTTCCTCTTAGATTGTGTGTGGTTGGTTGGTATGAATAGCTAGTTCCATACTCCTTTGTTAGTGACTGATTTTTGAGTGTTTGATATTTGTTTAGTGCAGGGGTTGCCAACCTTTTGGACCTCAGGGACCACTAAACTCACAATTTTGAATCCCGTGGACCACAAACATGATTTTTTTTTTTTTTTTTTTATAAAAAGGTACAAACCTCTATAGTGTGTGTGTGTGTATATGTATCTATGTATGTGTATATATATATATATCTATGTATGTGTATATATATATATATATATATATATATATATATATATATATATATATATATATATATATATATATATATATATATATATATATATATATATATATATATATATATATATATATAGGGGAGGTAGACAAACATTGATGTAAGTCCATCTGAAAGAATTAGGAAAACTACTACAAAGAGACAGGTAAAGGGGAGAAAATAAATTAAATATGAGGGGGAAAAAATATTTTTTTTATTTAATTCCACTATTTCAAGCCAAGACTATACCAACCTCTGCTGGCTTTAGAATGGAAGCATCTTCCTTTGAGCAGCGCGCCGGGCGGGAAGAGTTAAAAATACAATCCGCAGTACTACGCAACGTGCGTAGGGAGATTGTAATTTAACGCCTCCGTCGGTTTTCACCGATGTCCAGCCAGGCACTGTAGGGAGTTGCGGCGCAACGGGGTGATACCATCAGAGGAGATTAATTCCTGCTTGATGGTGTCAAGGACCACCAACATCTTCTCGTGGACCACTGGTTGGCGACCGCTGGTTAGAGGACATGGAATTATAGTGCACTAATACAATATTAGCCTACTGTATTCTTTTTGGTGTACTATATCAGGGTTTTAGCGAGTTAGAATTGTTGTGTATGGTAGGCGATAATTAAATCATATAACTTATTCTTTACAGATATCCAAACCTGCTCAACGAAGCGCTCAGAGGGTCATAGGGTAACAGAATAGTTAAATGTCTATAGGCAAAGGTAAAGCATAAGAGAGGGTATGTGGATCCGGTCCCAGATAAGTTATATCCATTTAATTAATACTCACAGGCAGCAACCTCTTTCTTTCATGTAATTAGCAAGAGTCCATGAGCTAGTGACGTATGGGATATACATTCCTACCAGGAGGGGCAAAGTTTCCCAAACCTTATAAATGCCTATAAATACACCCCTCACCACACCCACAATTCAGTTTTACAAACTTTGCCTCCCAGTGAGGTGGTGAAGTAAGTTTGTGCTAGATTCTACGTTGATATGCGCTTCACAGCAGGCTGGAGCCCGGTTTTCCTCTCAGAGTGCAGTGAATGTCAGAGGGATGTGAAGAGAGTATTGCCTATTTGAATTCAATGGTCTCCTTCTACGGGATCTATTTCATAGGTTCTCTGTTATCGGTCGTAGAGATTCATCTCTTACCTCCCTTTTCAGATCGACGATATACTCTTATATACCATTACCTCTACTGATTCTCGTTTCAGTACTGGTTTGGCTATCTGCTATATGTAGATGAGTGTCCTGGGGTAAGTAAGTCTTATTTTTTGTGACACTCTAAGCTATGGTTGGGCACTTTATACGTAAAGTTCTAAATATATGTCTTTAAACTTATATTTGCCATGATTCAGGATAATCAGTATTCCTTCTTTCAGACTGTCAGTTTCATTATTTGGGAAAATGCATATGAATAAAATATTTTTTCTTACCTTAAAGAAATTTTCTAATTGACTTTTTTCCTTGCGGGCTGTTAGGCTCGCGGGGGAGAAAATGCTTCAATTTATTGCGTCATTCTTGGCGCAAACTTTTTTGGCGCAAAATTTTGTAATTTCCGGCGCCATAGTTGACGCCGGAAGTTTACACGTGGTTGCGTCATTTTTGACGCATGTGTGTCTTGGGCGTCATACTTGGCGCCAAAAAATGTGGGCGTCATACTTGGCGCCACTTTTTTTCACATTATTTAAGTCTCACTTTTTTGTTGCTTCTGGTTGCTAGAGGCTTGTTTGTTTTGCATTTTTCCCCATTCCTGAAACTGTCATTTAAGGAATTTGATAATTTTGCTTTATATGTTGTTTTTTTCTATTACATATTGCAAGATTTTCCATAAATTATTCCTGGATCAGAACATACTGATGGATTCCTGTTGACTAGGAAGTCCTACCAAAGCTAAGTTCATTTATTTTAAATGTTATGAATCTTTAGCTATGGTTTGTAATAAGTTATCATGATAAACTTTTACATGCAGAATCCATTAGTATTTATGCTTTATGTATTGCTTTTCTTTTTACATCTTATGTACAAGATATACTTAGAAAATTTATAAGAATATTTTTCTGATTCTAGGTTAAGGCTTTGTCTGACTTTGCGCCTTCTATTAACACATTTTTAGGTCTTTTTCAAACTTCTTTTTTATGAAGTTTCAAATGACCAACAACATACTGAATTATCCTTCTCTGATGATGATTTTTTCTCTTTCAGAACTTTTCTTCATCAGATATTGACACTAACAAATCTACTTTTTTATTAGAGTACATTTGTTTTTTGTTGAAAAGGTGTTGATTATTTGGATATTGAGGTAACTAGTTCTTTTTCAAAACTAGCTAACATTTTATTTCTGCTTATTTTATCTTCTGTGTCTTCAGAGGTTTTTTTCCATTCCTTCATACTAGGGAATGGAATAGGCTGACAATTTTCTTCAAAGGTTTTAAATTATATTCTTTGCCGGCAGTTAAATTCTATTTTGAGTGTTCTCCAATTTAATGGGGCTAGCTCTACTCCTGCTAAATTATGCTATTGTTTCTATAGCAAAATAGTATTTATTTTCTTTTTAAATGGTTGTATCCTATTTAAGGAAATTTTTTTATTTTCAGGTACTTTTCTTGGACCTGTAATTTATTTGGATGATGTTGCTTTTGCTCCATTTTTTCTGTTTACTTTAAAGATCAAGTATCAGATTATGTATTATTTAGCATTGTTAAGGGACAAAGTCTACTGCTCATTTGAGGTTCAGACTGGGTGCTGTTGCATTTGTCTTGTTGTCTTGCATTTTTGTTTATGCAAGTCCGGTGTGTTCTGGTCCCTTAACTGGATTAACATGCTAATAATTTTATTTGTTTCTTCATTTTTATTGAATATTTTCACAAATGAGGTTTAATCTATGTCTTTAGCTGTTTTTAACTAGAAGAAATTTTGTGATTTCTAAAAAATCCTTATTTCTTTTTTCCAAGATAATCAATTATTTGATTCATATTGGATTCAATTCTTAACTGTTACTCTGGGCTTCAAGATTAAGTTCTTAGACTAAAACTTTAAGCTTATTTTAGTTTGGTTGTTCTTACTAAAGAACAAAATTCTAAATTCTTACCCAAGTAACATGTTTTTAAGTTTTTTTGGTTCTATTCGGTCCAAAATTCTTAGATTTTGGGTACAAAATAAAATTTGAAGTAAAACAGTCTGTGAGAAGTCTTTTTCTCTCTATTATATTCCAGCTATTCCAGTAAGGCTAACACTTTCCTTAAGGTGTTTCAGTCCCATATATTTTGGGTAATGTTGAAGTGCGGTTGATCACCTGTTGAGGATCAAGCGCTGCTCAGATCTGGAATCTTCTGGGGTATTTATTCCAGTTCCATTTTTAGGATCTGGGTTTTGGGGTTTTATTCAAACTATTCATTGTTCCAAAGATAGAAAATCTTTTTATTATATAAATGTACCATCTTTTAGATTGGTATTTATATGGTCTATTCTGACTTTTTTTGGTCAGTGATAGCATTATTTGTTTTCATTGGATACAATAGATGCATATCTTCATTTCTGTTTTCATTCAGATTATTTTTATTTTCTGAGACTACGGAATCTCATATGATTCAATTTTGTTTTTTTCAAGACATGGTTAGAGGATCTTTTTATCAAAAGCTCTTGATTCCTCACACAATGGTCACCTTTTTTAGGTTTCCAGATAGATTGTGTCACTGTCTTTGTCCCTAACAGATAAGTGATTTTTTTTCTTATTGGGTTCCATCTGTCGGTACCTTCAGTCTCTATTATTTCCTTCAGTTGCTATATATGCATGGAAATTTAGGTTTTATGGCTGCAGTATTGGATTCATTTTCCTTTGCTCATTTTCATAGAAAACCTTTCCAGTTTTTTATGCTGCATAATGGTGCAGGGATTCTAGGATTTCACTTTTTAAATCCTCGAATTCTATGTTTATCTATCTTTGATTCGGTGGTTAAGATCACCATCATTTAGTTCTACAGGTCTCTTCGATTCTTTCAACCTGGACCATGATCTCTATAGATGCGAGTCTTTTAGGTTGGGAGGCTGTCTGAGGTTCTCTGTCAGCACAAGGGGTTTGGAAATCTCAGGAGGCGAGATTACCATTTGATATTTTGGAACTCCGTGCATTCTCAGAGTTCTTCAGTTGGTTTCTTTTGAAGAAGAGACGTTTATTGTTTTTTTCAGACATTATCACATCTGTGGTGTATGTCAATCATCAGGGTGTGACTATCAGTCTTTAGACTGTGACAAGTATCTCGGATATTTTGCTTGGGCTAAATCCAGCTCCTATCTAAATTCTGGGGTCCTTTTCCCAGGTATAGACTTTTGGAAAGCGGATTATCTCTGTTAATCAAGCTTTACATCCGGGAGAATGGTCTTTACCCAGATATGTTTTTCAATTTTTCAGATGTGAGGGCTTCCAGAAATAGATCTGTTGGCCTCTCGTCTTAACAAGGAATTTCCCAGGGGCCTATTTCAGGTCCGGGGATCCTCAGGCGGAAGTAGCGTATGCTTTGACACTTCCTTGGAATTATCATTCTGTCTATATCTTCCGCCTCTAGTTTTTCAAAAATTCTAATGGAGCGTTCGTTTGTACTGCTGGTGGTTCCAGCATGGCCTCACAGGTTTTGGTATGCGGATCTCATTCGGATGGCCAGTTGCCAACCTTGGACATTTCCGTTAAGACCAGACCTTTTATCTCAAGGCCCATTTTTCCATCAGGATCTCAAATCATTTAATTTGAAGATATGGAGATTGAACGTTTGATTCTTAGTCATAGAGGTTTATCTGACTCGGTGATTAATACTATGTTACAGGTTTGTAAATCTGTCTCTAGAAAGATTTATTATCGAGTTTGGAAGACTTTCATTTCTTGGTGTTCTTCTCATAAATTCTTTTGGCATTCTTTTAGAATTCCTAGAATTTTACAATTTTTCAGGTTGGTTTTGTCTGCAAGTTATTTGAAAGGACAAATCTCTATTCTGTTCTTTTTCACAGAAATATTGCTATTCATTCTGATATTCATTGTTTTGTACAGGCTTTGGTTTGTATCAAGCCTGTCATTAAGTCAATATCTCCTCCTTGGAGTCTCAATTTGGTACTGAGGGCTTTACAGGCTCCTCCGTTTGAACCTTTGCGTTCTCTGGACATTAAAATTACTTTCTTGGAAAGTATTGTTCCTTTTGGTTATCTCTTCTGCTAGAAGAGTTTCTGAGTTTTCTGCTCTTTCTTGTGGATCTCCTTTTCTGATTTTTCATCAGGGTAAGGCAGTGTTCCTTCCTGTTATTCATTATTTTGTTCAGGCTTTGGTTCTTATCAAACCTGTCATTAAGCCAATTTCTCCTCCTTGTAGTTTTTATTTGGTTCTAAAGGCTTTACAGGCTCTTCTATTTGAGCATATGTTTTCTCTAGACATTTTTTACTTTCATGGAAAGTATTGTTCTTTTTAGACATCTCTTCAGCTAGAACAATTTTTAATTATCTGTTCTTTCTTGTGAGTCTCCTTTTTCTGATTTTTTTCATCAGGATAAGGTGGTTTTTGCTATCCTCATTTCAATTTTTTTCCTAAAGTTGTGATTTCTATCAACATTAGGGAGGAATTATTGTCTTTTACTAAGACTTCTTTGGTAAGATTCTTTCATTCTTTGGATATGGTAAGAGTTTTGAAATCTTATGTTGAAGCTATTCAGATTTCAGATAGTCTTCTAGTCTATTTGTTATCTTTTCTGGTGTTAGGAAGGTCAAAAGGCTTCTGACATTTATTTGGCATCTTGCTTAAACTTTTGATTCATCATGCTTATTTGGAGTCGGGTGGATTCCCGCCTCGGAGGATTATGGCTCATTCTACTAGGTAAGTTTCTACTTCCTGGGCTTTTTAAGAATGAAGCTTCTGTTGATCAGATTTGCAAAGCAATGACTTGGTCTTCTTTGCATACTTTTACTATGTTCTACCATTTTGATGTTTTCTCTTCTTTAGAAGCAGTTTTGGTAGAATGGTACTTCAGGCAGCTGTTTCAGTTTGATTCTTCTGCTTATATTTTCAGTTTTTTTCATTATAAAAATTGAAACTTTTTTGATTTGGGTAGTGGATTAATTTTTCAGCGGAATTGGCTGTCTTTATTTTATCCCTCCCTCTCTAGTGACTCTTGTGTGGAAGTTCCACATCTTGGGTATTTATTATCCCATACGTCACTAGCTCATGGACTCTTGCTAATTTCATGAAAGAAAACATAATTTATGTAAGAACTTACCTGATAAATTCATTTCTTTCATATTAGCAAGAGTCCATGAGGCCCACCCTTTTTTGTGGTGGTTATGATTTTTTGTATAAAGCACAATTATTCCAATTCCTTATTTTTTTTTTATGCTTTCGCTCCTTTTTTATCACCCCACTTCTTGGCTATTCGTTAAACTGAATTGTGGGTGTGGTGAGGGGTGTATTTATAGGCATTTTAAGGTTTGGGAAACTTTGCCCCTTCTGGTAGGAATGTATATCCCATACGTCACTAGCTCATGGACTCTTGCTAATATGAAAGAAATGAATTTATCAGGTAAGTTCTTACATAAATTATGTTTTTTTCCAGTGCGTCTGCACATGCACTAATTACAAACATAACAGTCCAAGGATGGAAAAAGAAAAAGCACTCCAAGCCTTATAGTAAAAAAATTCCAATACTTTATTCAAAAAAGTTTAAAATCATGTAAGATAAAAGCGGTCAGCACAAGAAAAAGTGCAAAAAAATGCAAAAATACAGGCGACAGAACAGGTGCTCCCAGCAAACGTTTCGTGCAGTTATGCACTTGGTCACTGCTGATTAGTTCACCTGTTCTGTCTCTATTTATAGCCTACAATTCCAATTTCTTAAAGAAGCATATCAACCTGTATTTTAAATATCAGTAAGAGAGCCTATGACGAGAAACCTCATTGTATAAGAAACTCAATGATAACTATTCACATTCCTATTATTCAGACAATATTTGAGGAATTAGCTTTAGCATCTAACTACTATTTAGAATCCTAAGAGTCATAATACTAGCTTATATGGTAAACTAGGAGCCTATGACAAGAAACACATATATGTACAAATAGATAACAATGACATTGCTAAGTTAACATATGCTAAATACAGTCTCACTGCATTGAGTAAGTGTACCAACCTGTATCACAAATATTAATCCATGAGCCTATGACAAGAAACCTATCATATGTATTTATAATATACTGTGTATACTTCATACGCCCTTGTATGGACCTATACTATTTAGGATTCACACTCCTGTTGTTCAAACAATTTTGAAAAATTAGCTTTCACATCTAACTACTATTTAGAATCCTAAGAGTCATAATCCTAACTTATGAGGCGAACAGGGAGCCTATGACAAGAAACACATATGTGTACAAATAGATAACAATGACATTGCTAGTTTAACATGTGCTAAAAACAGTCTCACTACATTAAGTAAGCATATCAAACTGTATCACAAATGTTAATCCATGAGCCTATGACAAGAAACCTATCATATGTATTTATAATATACTGAGTGTACTTCATACGCTGTTGTATGGGCCTATACTATTTAGCAAACAAATCTAGATCTCTTCTCATGTTTAAACCCAAAGGATGGGTTATCTGGAGATTAAACATCCAAAGAACCTCTCTTTTGTCTAATGTATTTTCCCTGTCACCACCCCTTCTCCAAAGAGGAACAAAATCTATTCCCTGAACAGATAAAGCTGATATGTCAGAGTTGTGTAGAGTCTTAAAGTGTCTGGAGACTGGTGTGTCAGTTGTGTAGAGTCTTAAGTGTCTGGAGACTGGTGTGTCAGAGTTGTGTAGAGTCTTAAGTGTCTGGAGACTGGTGTGTCAGAGTTGTGTAGAGTCTTAAGTGTCTGGAGACTGGTGTGTCAGAGTTGTGTAGAGTCTTAAGTGTCTGGAGACTGGTGTGTCAGAGATGTGTAGAGTCTTAAGTGTCTGGAGACTGGTGTGTCAGTTGTGTAGAGTCTTAAGTGTCTGGAGACTGGTGTGTCAGTTGTGTAGAGTCTTAAGTGTCTGGAGACTGGTGTGTCAGTTGTGTAGAGTCTTAAGTGTCTGGAGACTGGTGTGTCAGTTGTGTAGAGTCTTAAGTGTCTGGAGACTGGTGTGTCAGAGTTGTGTAGAGTCTTAAGTGTCTGGAGACTGGTGTGTCAGAGTTGTGTAGAGTCTTAAGTGTCTGGAGACTGGTGTGTCAGAGTTGTGTAGAGTCTTAAGTGTCTGGAGACTGGTGTGTCAGAGATGTGTAGAGTCTTAAGTGTCTGGAGACTGGTGTGTCAGTTGTGTAGAGTCTTAAGTGTCTGGAGACTGGTGTGTCAGTTGTGTAGAGTCTTAAGTGTCTGGAGACTGGTGTGTCAGTTGTGTAGAGTCTTAAGTGTCTGGAGACTGGTGTGTCAGTTGTGTAGAGTCTTAAGTGTCTGGAGACTGGTGTGTCAGAGTTGTGTAGAGTCTTAAGTGTCTGGAGACTGGTGTGTCAGAGTTGTGTAGAGTCTTAAGTGTCTGGAGACTGGTGTGTCAGAGTGATCATCCTCTATTGAGCGCAAATGCTCTAGAAATTTCTCCTTGAATGGACATTTCGTTTTCCCTGTATACTGTTTCTGACAGATTTTGCAAGTGAGGAGATATACTACATTCGTGGTCGCACAGTAAATAAAATGATGAATTTTGTAATTCTTATTAGTAACTGTGGAGTGGATGTAAACTCTTCTCCCTCACTTACAAAATCACATGTGGTGCATACCGGTCATCTACATTTATAAAAGCCTTTCCTCTTTTGTAACCAACATGTTGATTTCTTGGGTTTCAAATCAGAGGGTGAAAGCAAATTAGCTAAAGTTTTTCCTCTTTTAGGTACAAAATCACAACCCTCCTTAAAAATTTCTTTCACAATCGGGTCAGAGTGAAGAATGGGTATTGATTCCTTAATGATATTACATATTTTGTTATATTCCTTACTATATGTAGTAATGAATTTAATTTTATGA
Source organism: Bombina bombina (assembly GCF_027579735.1). Classification (NCBI taxonomy): domain Eukaryota; kingdom Metazoa; phylum Chordata; class Amphibia; order Anura; family Bombinatoridae; genus Bombina; species Bombina bombina. The sequence goes on along the minus strand of NC_069501.1, from coordinate 707,854,274 downwards.
TTGGTCAATTCCCCTTTTCATTTGTTTTTATATTTAAGTAAGTCTTGTCTCCGGATAAGATCTACACTTTGTTTTGCTTCATTCAAAGTTTTTTTAGTGTTCCCTCTGTCAAGTAATCTCTCTGTTGTTTCCTGAGCATTCCTCTGATATTCTGCATTGGTTGTGCAATTTCTCTTTATCCTGGTATATTCACCCTTTGGAATACCCTTGACTACATGTCTGGGGTCACAAGAGTCATACTTGAGAACTGTGTTGCCAGCTGTTAACTTTCTATACATGGTGGTCTCAATAGTATGATGATCTGTGCTGATTAATGTTATGTCTAGAAAATTGTTTTAGAAATTTTCTGATTAAGATATTTAAAAAAAAGTCATAGTTGATATTGATGAACTGCGAAAAAAGGACATCAAATTAGAATTGGACATAAGATCCTTTTTATTGTACATCCATGAGAAACGTATCCCTAGAGGGTTACGGATACGCAAGTTTCCATCATTTGCAGTTAACAACCTTGATTTTATCAATAAGTGGAATACAATATTAGACACATGTTCCTTTGCCCTCATAGATTTATTGGTACAATATAAAAGAATGAAGGAAAGACATTATGTTAGAATTTTAAAAAAATGGAATGTTGTGTCTGAATTACCGAATACTTTTTGGGGTTTTATAACCCTTTAACCCTGACTGCTAGAAATAGAAGAAAACACCTGCACACATGACTGGCTATCAATGCTGAGGTATGGGTATGTCATGGGGCAGTTTGGTTTTGCAGCTTACAGTGTGGTTGTCCCATATTTCCTGCCCTTGTCCTGTGTTGCAGCATTTTGCAATCTGAATGCGGGTAGTGGTTGACGGGTAGCACAGGGTGAAGGTGAAACCACATACTTTTAAACATACTCTTTTAAACAAAAAAATATGAAAAAGTAAAAACTACTATCAATAAACAAACCTTTACCATGGTAACCAGTTAGCCAATTAAAAAAATAAAAACACACATGCAGTGATGTCATTTCAGATTGTAAACAAAAGCATCAGAAGCAAAATCATATATTACAAAGTGATCCTACCTACCTACTAAACACCCTAAAACCTAAAGAGTAACACAGTGGGCATAACTAACCTAACTTTTAATGCATGTCCGAGTATTGACTTTCAATATACATCATATAATAAGCCAAGTCTGAGTTACATTACAGTCCTTCTTTTCAACAATAAACAAACCAATCACATGAATTATATTTTTGTGCCTGTAATTATATCAGGTCACCCCAAAGCATTGGATCCTTTACCATTTGTTGAGAAAACATAACAATGTCACTTGTCTATTCAGACCATGTAGAGATAAAGTTCCCAACTTGTATATCCACTGTATTTTTCGCTAAAGTAATATCTACTTAGCATCACCTCCTCTAAGTTGTTTAGGCACCTGACCAATTGGCATACATGTCAGGTGGCCCTCCTCCAGAAAGTGCAAGGCCATAGGATGCTCACTGGTCCCCTCCTTCATGGCTGCCCTAATTGTAGAGGGATGATTAGCTATTCTCTCCTTGAGGGGGGCACTCTGTTTTACCCAGATAGACCGTACTAACGTGGGCATTTAATTATATACCACCAAATCTTTTACGTTTTTTCCCCCCTATGTAAACCCACTAGGGGTGACCTTAACAGGCTCCTTTCAAAGTATTAACCAATATTTATATATTGATTTGATTTGTTTTTTACCTTTTCAAGCTTTAAACCGGGGTAAACACACAGGATGGTGGTTCACCTGGCCTTTATTTATACTCTCACGGCCTTACTTATTGATAACTTATGTCCTCTCTCAATAAATCTGTTTACAACTTCCTGTTCTCTCTTTTCTGTTCTCTTTGTCTCATCCGAGTAACAATCCTTTTGACGCGAGAAAATTGACTTCCAGGTAAACTTTCTAAAAGTTTCCTAGGATGGAAACTGGATGCAAGTAGCAAGGTATTTCTATCTGTTGCTTTTTTTTTATATAAATCATGAACCAGACTGTTCCCACTTTTAATAACCATCTAACATCTAAATAATGAATATGGTCGTAATCTTCCTGCATTAGGTAAATCTAATTTTAGATTCCAACCCATTCAGTTTATTAATAAACAAAATTAATTGTTCCATAGTGCCCCCCAAATTAGAAAGAGATCATCTATATAGCGACAATATGTAACTGTAAGTGGGGAAAATGTACTGCCTCCCAAAATATATTTAATTTCATAATGATACATGTACATATTTGCAAAGTAAGGGGCTTTAATTACTGTATCCACAGCCCAAACACAGGTTTGTAACCAAAAATTAATAAATGGTGCTATAGGCTTAATCATTGAACCTATTTCAAAAATAATGCGACTTCCTGGGGGCTTATCTGGATTTTTATGAATTGTTGGTGTACAATATAGTATGGGTTTAATTGTGTGGTTTTCTTGCAAGAACTGTCTAGTTTTTGTTGTTGTTTGTTGTCAATATACCCCTGTAAAAACCTCTATCCAATAAATCTATTAACTCTCTCTGATATTTCAAAGTTGGATCACTTGACAGCCTTTTATACACTTCTTCATCTGATAGTTGCCTCCGTACCTATTCCCTGTAGTCAGAATAATTTAAAATTACTCAGATTATAAAATACTTCTTGTGCCCTCATCTTATAGTTCTGGTACTTCCTACCCTCCTCCTGATCCACCTTCCAGGTGGTCGTCTGCGCTTTCTAAAAAAAACATTTTCCTGTTTCAGATTGACTAACTTTCCATAGAGTCACCACCTCTCACACTTCTCTCTCTTTGTGATCTCCTCCGCAAAGACTGGCCTATTAACCACTTATAGAATGTGTGCTCAGTATAGACTGAAATTAAACTTTCATGATTTGGATAGGGCATGGAATTTTAAACAACTTTCCAATTTACTTCTGTTATCAAAGTTGTTTTGTTCTTTTGGTATCTTTTATTGAAGAGTAAAACTAGGTAGGCTCATAAGAGCGCAGGAGTGTGCACGTGTTTTTAGTACTCTATGGCAGCAGTGTTTTGCAACATTATTTGTAGCTTTGTGATTTGCCTTAGAGCAGTGTTTCTCAACCGTGGTCCTCAAGTACCCCCTAACAGGCCAGATTTTCAAGCTATCTGAACAAGAGCACAGGTGAAATAATCCGCTGATGGGTGAGAGTAGGTTAGTAACCATGGTTACTGATCAGATGATTATTTCACCTGTGCTCTAGTTCAGCTATAAAGAAAACCTGGCCTGTTGGGGGGTACTTGAGGACCGCGGTTGAGAAACACTGCCTTAGAGTACTAAAGATACGTGCACACTCCTGAGCTCTTATTAGCCTACCTAGTTTTACTTTTCAATAAAAGATACCAAGAGAACAAAGCTAATTTGATAACAGAAGTAAATTTGAAAGTTGTTTAACATTGCATGCTCTATCCGAATCACGAAAGTTTCATTTTGACTTTATTGTCCCTTTAAAACCTATCTGTGCGGACAGTTACTACAACCAATCAACCGACTTCTCTTCTTTTAAAAGATTTAAAGGGACAGTCAACACCAGAATTTTTGTTGTTTTAAAAAGATAATCTCTCTTTAATACCCATTCCCCAGTTTTGCATAACCAACACTGTTATATTAATATACTTTTTACCTCTGTGATTAACTTGTATCTAAGCATCTTCTGACAGCCCCCTGATCACATGACATTTTTATTTATCTATTGACTTTCGTTTTAGCCAATTAGTGCAGTGTCTGCCACAAGCCACGGGCATGATCACAATGTTATCTATAATGTTATCATGAACTAGCTCTCCCCTGTTATGAAAAGCAAATAAAAAAGCATGTGATAAGAGGCGGCCTTCAAGGGCTTACAAATTATCATATGAGCCTTCCTAGGTTTAGCTTTTAACTAAGAATACCAAGAGAACAAAGCAAAATTGGTGATAAAAGTAAATTGGAAAGTTGTTTAAAATTACATGCCCTATTTGAATCATGAAAGTTTTTTTTTTTTTTTTTTGGACTTGACTGTCCCTTTTTAACTAGCATTTTTAAATGTACTAATCTTTTACCTAACAATCTTAAGTCCCCTCCCCATCTCCTTTACAACAAGCAACATCAAATCCATAAAACATTTCATGATTCAGATAAACCATGCAATTTTAAACAACTTATCACATTACAATTTACTTATCAAATTTGCTTCATTCTCTTAGTATCCTTTTTTGAAGGAACAGCAATGCACTACAGGGAGCTAGCTGAACACGTAGTGAGCCAACAACAAAAGGAAAATGTGTACAGCCACCAATTAGCAGCTAGCTGACAATAGTGGACTGCTGCTCCTGTATACCTAGGTATATTTTTCAATAAAGAATACAGATAGAACAAAACAGATTAGATAATTTAAAGTAAATTGGACAGATGTTTAAAATTGTATGCTCCATCTGAACTATGACTTTACTGTCCCTTTAAGGCAGTGCTTTCCAAACTGTGTGTCGGGACACACTAGTGTGTCGGCGGCAGTGTGTTGGTGTGTCCCTGCTTCAGCACAAATTTTTTTTTATTTAATTTTTAAAAAAAACTCACAGAGCTCTGAGGGTGGCAGCTTAAACACTGAGCAGAAGTCAGTGGGGTTTTTTTCTGCAGCTAGCTCCCAGTAGTGCATTGCTGCTCCTGCTCTTGATAAATGGATAGGAAGTGGAAGCTTAAAAATGATTGATGAAATGCGAGTGTCTTTACACCAAATATTCAGAAACTGCGTTCATCCCATCAACCTCATACATCACATTAAAATAGTAAGTAGCTATTGGTGGTATTAATTTTTTTTTAATTCTTGCACATACTTAATGTTACTTGTAAATACATTTTGTTATTATATCATTTATGTATGTGTCCGTATCTCTTAAAACAAGTTAGTTTAACCTCCTGTTTGCCAGTACAACTGAATTACTGTGTCGCGAAATGATGTAGGTCTAAAAAGTGTGTCGCCAACATGAAAAGTTTGGAAAGCTCTGCTTTAAGGGCTGCATATACATTTATGGCTATGTCCACATTTTTAGCTCTGCTTTTTTCTGGGACTACAAAAACTAGGACAAATGGCCACCAGTTGGCGATCTCTGGTCTAGAGGATTGGTGTAGTGAAGGTTTTCGTAAAGGGATATTAAATACTAAGGGCTAGATTTATCAAAGCCATTCTCCTTTAATTCCGTCCAAAATAGTTCATACAAACTGATCGTCATATTCATCAAAGCACTCTGCGCCTATAATTGCGCAAATCTGAAAGAAACTTCTTCGCACTCAGCGTGCATTCGCCTAGGCGCACAGGCCCGCTCCCGAGTGCTACAATTTACATTAGTAATAGGCGTAATTTAACAGCCCGACCTACAAATACGCCCAGTTTCTTATTTATCATTGCTTTGCGCCGATAGGGAACTGCAATTTCGGCTTCAATTGCGTGTTGTATATTTCGCCATGCAGACTGAGGCAAACACCATTATAATACATGCTTTTACATCTTGTGATGCAGTACTTCCTCCTTTTAACTAATTTTTCAAAGGCTCAGGCCTAGAAGAGACTGTTATTGCCAGAAATTTGCGCTTCCACTGGCGCATAATTACACCCCAGTTCGCCTGCACAAAGTTACCTCTATTTTCTTCTGTTATGTGTGATCAGTCCACGGGTCATCATTACTTCTGGGATATAACTCCTCCCCAACAGGAAATGCAAGAGGATTCACCCAGCAGAGCTGCATATAGCTCCTCCCCTCTACGTCAGTCCCAGTCATTCTCTTGCACCCAACGACTAGATAGGATGTGTGAGAGGACTATGGTGATTATACTTAGTTTTTATGACTTCAATCAAAAGTTTGTTATTTTAAAATAGCACCGGAGCGTGTTATTACTTCTCTGGCAGAGTTTGAGGAAGAATCTGACAGAGATTTTTTACTATGATTTTAACCGGAGTCGTTAAGATCATATTGCTGTTCTCGACCATCTGAGGGAGGTAAAGGCTTCAGATCAGGGGGCAGCGGGCAGATGAATCTGCATTGAGGTATGTGGCAGTTTTTATTTTCTGAATGGAATTGATGAGAAAAGCCTGCCATACCGTTAAAATGACATGTATGTATACACTTCAGTATTCTGGGGATGGTATTTCACCGGAACTACTGTGTTAAAGGTCACTAATCCTTTTAATAACTATTCTCATGTTAAACGTTTTTGCTGGAATGTAGAATCGTTTACATTGCTGAGGTACTGTGTAAATAAATGTTTGGGCATTATTTTCCACTTGGCAGTTTTTTGCTTAATTGTGACAGTTTCGTTTCTCTTCACTGCTGTGTGGGAGAGGGAGGGGCCGTTTTTGGCGCTCTTTGCTACGCATCAAAAAAATTCCAGTCAGCTACTTTTATATTTCCTGCATGATCCGGTTCATCTCTGACAGATCTCAGGGGTCTTCAAACTTCTTTGAAGGGAGGTAAATTCTCTCAGCAGAGCTGTGAGAATTCTTATAGTGACTGTGTATAAAAAACGTTGTTTTGTTTTCTTATGTACAAATTTAATTAGTGTTGTTTTTTACTAATGGGAACAAACCTTTGCTAAAAGTTGTGTTGTTTTAAAATTTGATGCAATAACTGTTTTTCAGTTCATTATTTCAACTGTCATTTAATCGTTAGTACCTCTTTGAGGCACAGTGCCTTTTTTTGCTAAAAAAGATTATAACCAAGTTGTAAGTTTTTTTTGCTAGTGTGTTAAACATGTCTGACTCAGAGGAAGATATCTGTGTCATTTGTTCCAATGCCAAGGTGGAGCCCAATAGAAATTTATGTACTAACTGTATTGATGCTACTTTAAATAAAAGTCAATCTGTACAATGTGAACAAATTTCACCAAACAGCGAGGGGAGAGTTATGCCGACTAACTCGCCTCACGCGACAGTACCTGCATCTCCCGCCCGGGAGGTGCGTGATATTTTGGCGCCTAGTACATCTGGGCGGCCATTACAGATAACATTACAAGATATGGCTACTGTTATGACTGAAGTTTTGTCTAAATTACCTGAACTAAGAGGCAAGCGTGATCACTCTGGGGTGAGAACAGAGTGCGCTGACAATGCTAGGGCCATGTCTGATACTGCGTCACAGCTCGCAGAGCATGAGGACGGAGAGCTTCATTCTGTGGGTGACGGTTCTGATCCAAACAGATTGGACTCAGATATTTCAAATTTTAAATTTAAATTGGAGAACCTCCGTGTACTACTAGGGGAGGTCTTAGCAGCTCTCAACGATTGTAACACCGTTGCAATACCAGAGAAACTGTGTAGGTTGGATAAATACTTTGCGGGTACCCGGCGAGTACTGACGTTTTTCCTATACCTAAGAGACTAACTGAAATTGTTACTAAGGAGTGGGATAGACCCGGTGTGCCGTTCTCACCCCCTCCAATATTTAGAAAGATGTTTCCAATAGACGCCACCACTCGGGACTTATGGCAAACGGTCCCCAAGGTGGAGGGAGCAGTTTCTACTTTAGCTAAGCGTACCACTATCCCGGTGGAGGATAGCTGTGCTTTCTCAGATCCAATGGATAAAAAATTAGAGGGTTACCTTAAGAAAATGTTTGTTCAACAAGGTTTTATATTACAACCCCTTGCATGTATCGCGCCGATTACGGCTGCGGCAGCATTTTGGATTGAGTCGCTTGAAGAGAACCTTAGTTCCTCTACGCTAGACGACATTACGGACAGGCTTAGAGTCCTTAAACTAGCTAATTCTTTCATTTCGGAGGCCGTAGTACATTTAACCAAACTTACGGCTAAGAACTCAGGATTCGCCATACAGGCACGCAGGGCACTGTGGCTAAAATCCTGGTCAGCTGATGTTACTTCTAAGTCCAAATTACTTAATATACCTTTCAAAGGGCAGTCCTTATTCGGGCCCGGTTTGAAAGAAATTATCGCTGACATTACGGGAGGTAAGGGCCACGCCCTACCTCAAGACAAGGCCAAAGCTAAGGCCAGACAGTCTAATTTTCGTCCCTTTCGGAATTTCAAAACAGGAGCAGCATCAACCTCCACTGCACCAAAACAGGAAGGAGCTGTTGCTCGTTACAGGCAAGGCTGGAAGCCTAACCAGTCCTGGAACAAAAGCAAGCAGGCCAGGAAACCTGCTGCTGCCCCAAAGACAGCATGAACCGAGAGCCCCCGATCCGGGACCGGATCTAGTAGGGGGCAGACTCTCTCTCTTCGCCCAGGCCTGGGCAAGAGATGTTCAGGATCCCTGGGCACTAGAGATCATATCTCAGGGATACCTTCTAGACTTCAAATTATCTCCCCCAAGAGGGAGATTTCATCTGTCAAGGTTGTCAACAAACCAGATAAAGAAAGAAGCGTTTCTACGCTGCGTACAAGATCTGTTAACAATGGGAGTGATCCATCCGGTTCCGTGGTCGGAACAAGGACAAGGGTTCTACTCAAACCTGTTTGTGGTTCCCAAAAAGAGGGAACTTTCAGGCCAATCTTAGATTTAAAGACTTTAAACAAATTCCTAAGAGTTCCATCGTTCAAAATGGAAACTATTCGGACAATCTTACCCATGATCCAAGAGGGTCAGTACATGACCACAGTGGATTTAAAGGATGCTTACCTTCACATACCGATCCACAAAGATCATCACCGGTATCTAAGGTTTGCCTTCTTAGACAGGCACTACCAGTTTGTAGCTCTTCCATTCGGATTGGCTACGGCTCCAAGAATCTTCACAAAGGTTCTGGGTGCCCTTCTAGCGGTACTAAGACCGCGAGGGATTTCGGTAGCTCCGTACCTAGACGACATTCTAATACAAGCTTCAAGCTTTCAAACTGCCAAGTCTCATACAGAGTTAGTTCTGGCATTTCTAAGGTCGCATGGATGGAAAGTGAACGAAAAGAAGAGTTCTCTCTTTCCTCTCACAAGAGTTCCATTCTTGGGGACTCTTATAGATTCTGTAGAAATGAAGATTTACCTGACAGAAGACAGGTTAACAAAGCTTCAAAATGCATGCCGCGTCCTTCATTCCATTCAACACCCGTCAGTAGCTCAATGCATGGAGGTGATCGGCTTAATGGTAGCGGCAATGGACATAGTACCTTTTGCACGCCTACACCTCAGACCGCTGCAATTATGCATGCTAAGTCAGTGGAATGGGGATTACTCAGATTTGTCCCCTACTCTGAATCTGAATCAAGAGACCAGAAATTCTCTTCTATGGTGGCTTTATCGGCCACACCTGTCCAGGGGGATGCCATTCAGCAGGCCAGACTGGACAATTGTAACAACAGACGCCAGCCTACTAGGTTGGGGCGCTGTCTGGAATTCTCTGAAGGCTCAGGGACTATGGAATCAGGAGGAGAGTCTCCTTCCAATAAACATTCTGGAATTGAGAGCAGTTCTCAATGCCCTTCTGGCTTGGCCCCAGTTAACAACTCGGGGGTTCATCAGGTTTCAGTCGGACAACATCACGACTGTAGCTTACATCAACCATCAGGGAGGGACAAGAAGCTCCCTAGCAATGATGGAAGTATCAAAGATAATTCGCTGGGCAGAGTCTCACTCTTGCCACCTGTCAGCAATCCACATCCCGGGAGTGGAGAACTGGGAGGCGGATTTCTTGAGTCGCCAGACTTTTCATCCGGGGGAGTGGGAACTTCATCCGGAGGTCTTTGCCCAAATACTTCGACGTTGGGGCAAACCAGAGATAGATCTCATGGCGTCTCGCCAGAACGCCAAACTTCCTCGCTACGGGTCCAGATCCAGGGATCCGGGAGCAGTTCTGATAGATGCTTTGACAGCACCTTGGAACTTCAGGATGGCTTATGTGTTTCCACCCTTCCCGCTGCTTCCTCGATTGATTGCCAAAATCAAACGGGAGAGAGCATCAGTAATTCTAATAGCACCTGCATGGCCACGCAGGACTTGGTATGCAGATCTAGTGGACATGTCATCCTGTCCGCCTTGGTCTCTACCTCTAAGACAGGACCTTCTGATACAGGGTCCATTCAAACATCAAAATCTAACTTCTCTGAAGCTGACTGCTTGGAAATTGAACGCTTGATTTTATCAAAACGTGGTTTTTCTGAGTCGGTTATTGATACCCTGATTCAGGCTAGGAAGCCTGTTACCAGAAGGATTTACCATAAAATATGGCGGAAATACCTATACTGGTGCGAATCCAAAGGTTACTCCTGGAGTAAGGTTAGGATCGCTAGGATATTGTCTTTTCTACAAGAAGGTTTAGAAAAGGGTTTATCAGCTAGTTCATTAAAGGGACAGATTTCAGCTCTGTCCATCTTGTTACACAGACGTCTGTCAGAAAATCCAGACGTCCAGTCTTTTTGTCAGGCTTTAGCTAGGATCAAGCCTGTGTTTAAAGCTGTTGCTCCACCATGGAGTTTAAACTTAGTTCTTAACGTTTTACAGGGTGTTCCGTTTGAACCCCTTCATTCCATTGATATAAAAATGTTATCTTGGAAAGTTCTGTTTTTAATGGCTATTTCCTCGGCTCGAAGAGTCTCGGAGTTATCAGCCTTACATTGTGATTCCCCTTATCTGATTTTTCACTCAGACAAGGTAGTTCTGCGTACTAAACCTGGGTTCTTACCTAAGGTAGTCACTAACAGGAACATCAATCAAGAGATTGTTGTCCCATCCTTGTGTCCAAATCCTTCTTCAAAGAAGGAACGTCTTTTACACAATCTGGATGTAGTTCGTGCCCTCAAGTTCTACTTGCAGGCAACTAAAGATTTTCGCCAAACTTCTTCCTTGTTTGTCGTTTACTCTGGACAGAGGAGAGGTCAAAAAGCTTCTGCTACCTCTCTCTCTTTTTGGCTTCGTAGCATAATACGTTTAGCCTATGAGACTGCTGGACAGCAGCCTCCTGAAAGAATTACAGCTCACTCCACTAGAGCTGTGGCTTCCACTTGGGCCTTTAAGAATGAGGCCTCTGTTGAACAGATTTGCAAGGCTGCAACTTGGTCTTCGCTTCATACTTTTTCCAAATTTTACAAATTTGACACTTTTGCTTCTTCGGAGGCTATTTTTTGGGAGAAAGGTTCTTCAGGCAGTGGTTCCTTCTGTATAATGAGCCTGCCTATCCCTCCCGTCATCCGTGTACTTTTGCTTTGGTATTGGTATCCCAGAAGTAATGATGACCCGTGGACTGATCACACATAACAGAAGAAAACATAATTTATGCTTACCTGATAAATTCCTTTCTTCTGTTGTGTGATCAGTCCACGGCCCGCCCTGTTTTAAGGCAGGTAAATATCTTTTAAATTATACTCCAGTCACCACTTCACCCTTGGTTACTCCTTTCTCGTTGTTTCTTGGTCGAATGACTGGGACTGACGTAGAGGGGAGGAGCTATATGCAGCTCTGCTGGGTGAATCCTCTTGCATTTCCTGTTGGGGAGGAGTTATATCCCAGAAGTAATGATGACCCGTGGACTGATCACACAACAGAAGAAAGGAATTTATCAGGTAAGCATAAATTATGTTTTTATGATAAATTCAGGCGCACATGTGCGCTTCTCCAGAGGCGAGCTGGGGCACAGTTACAGGTGAAGCACATACAGAGTTCGCCTAGCCTTTGATAAATCTAGCCCTAAATACATTTCATGGACTTCCCTTTAATTATAGGCCCCTCCATATTGGAACCTGGGTTTTTAATTAAATATCTGAAGAAGAGTTTGCACATATGCAGACACAATGAAAGCTAGGTTTCATCATGGCAGCACCCATGACTAGAGGGAGGATAACCTTAAACATTAAATAAATTTCTAAGCGTAATATTAACATCTCTTTAAGGATGTCCGTGACTAGTACATCTTTATAGGATGATGGAAATGGGCCTGTTTTAAGGGGGAAATTACATTTGTGAATGTAAGATTGGTGGATTAGATCAAAGGGATATAAGTAATTATAAGGGAATAGGATCAAGGGGATAGGTAGAAAACATCATCCTCTGTAACCAGTGCAAAGAAATTGAAAGTTATGTGTGGGAGTGTACTGATTCTAGATATGTGGTCATTAATAATTAGTAGTCATTATTGTTGTGGTTGAAAGTTCTTTCATACCTAATATAGTTGATTTTGTTGTTGAAGTGGTATGAGCAGAGGAGGGTATTAGCAATGGACAATAGACATTTGGGGTTGGATGATAGAGAATCGGTCCTTTGTGAGAGGCCAAAAGAGGAAATAAGCTGGAAAAGCTTGACATTTCAGTGATATTAAAACCACAGGGAATAAGGATGGGTTTTGTAGAAAAGGAGAGTGGCCATGCAACAGAGTGAAAAGAAAATGGGTGATATATAACAGCACCATATAGTGAGAAGTTGAGAATAAATTAACCGAGCTAGTAAGGAATAGAATGTAAAGGAAGTAATGGGGACATATGTTGAAAGTTACAGTGGAAAGAGCATAGCAACACTACCTCCTCTTGTGTTACTGGGCCAGGTGGTGTGACTAAATAGAAGGCCTGCAGTAGTAGGGTTGTCTGTCGGTGACTGGGCTCAATAGTAGTTTGGGTCACTAAGTGCCCCATAAAAGCTGTACCTTAGCCCCCATATGCATACCATGGTGTATATTTTTTACAACTGAGAAGTTATTTTACCCCTTGGCTACCAGTAACATATGCAAACAGAAGTAATTTGACCCCCTTGACTACACCCGCTTTACTTTCTTCTCCATTTTTGTAATGCATTTAGGCATAGGAGGCCTGTTTATATTTAGCCAACACTTAGGGACAGTAAATGCCTTGTAATTAGAAGACATTTCTGTTGTGTTGCTAAAACATACAATTTCCATCTAAAGGGGAGGAGAGTCCATGGCTTCATTCATTACTTGTGGGAAATAAGAACCTGGCCACCAGGAGGAGGCAAAGACACCCCAGCCAAAGGCTTAAATACCTCCCCCACTCCCCTCATCCCCCAGTCATTCTTTGCCTTTCGTCACAGGAGGTGGCAGAGAGGTGCCAGATTATCGGAGGTCTCTTATGAAAGGTTCTACCCTTTGCTATGGGGCAGGAGTTTAAGTAGCCCTTTAAGCTTCTCAACTTGAAGGCCTGGGTGAACGTTGGAGTCCGGAGATGCAGGGGGAGCTTCCCTTTGCGACACCATCCCGACTCATATTCGCAGATTGCTTTCTTCTCTCAAGTCCATGTCAAGAGCACTGCTTTTACTTGTCACACTTGAAGGTCCGTGTTCTTGTTCCACGGTGTAGATTCTGGTAAGGTTGTTTCATTTTTATATATGATAACACAAAAGCAGGGCCACAGGGTGGCGCTTTTATCTTTATAGAATCTAGGGGTAAGACTCCTATGAAGATTATTGAGCAGGGGGGGCTATGTACATAATAAGTTTGTGTGATTGCTGCGTTATGTATATGGACGCGGCTCTGGCTTGTGGAATTGACAGGTTCTATTCTGGGAGTTTTCATGCCTTTTTTTTTTTTCCTCGGCATGGGCGGTCCTGTGCAGTCATCCTTGTGGGGCTTCTTCATTTCTGGTCTGATCTGCGACGGAGGAGACGAAAAGGTTTCTGAGTCCGATTCAGAGGAGGTGATGAGTGCCCCGGCTATTGGTGGTTATAAAGGTGCCTGTTGTAGTTCTTTTTTTCTAAAAGCTATGGAGGATTCTGACGCGTTAGAGGCTACTCCCTCTTTATCTAAGTCTTATACCTGTGTTTATTGTAAGGTTTTGGTAGACCAGCCTGCGCAACTGTGTTCCACATGCCTTGAGAAGGCTATGAATTCCAAACATAAGAGAATGTCTAGCACTACTGAGCCGTCAACCTCTGAGGGGTCTCCGTCCCGCGAGGTGCGTTCCCCATTGGCGTCCCCTATACCACATGCAGCGCCCCAGGGTCTGACTGTTACCCCTTCGGGGGAAATTGCTTGGCCGCCAGACTTTGCGGACTAGCTGGAAATGGCAGTCGCTAAGGTGATCCATGCTTTGCCGCGTTCTGCTAAGTGCAAGCGTAGAGAGGGTACGATGATGAGGCCCAATCAGACGCGTCGGAAGAGGCCCTTTCGGGGTCGGAGTCCGTGTCATCTAAACTTTAGACAGCGGAGAAACCCGGTTTTCGGTTTAAAATGGAGAACTTTTGTTGTTGAAACAAGTGCTGGCTACCCTTGGAGGTTCCGGAACCCAAACTACCAGAGGAGCCCTCCATTCCTAAGTTGGATAAGGTTTACAAGGACAGGGTGGTTCCCCAGACTTTCCCGGTTCCTGTCAAGTTGGCGAAAATTATAAAAAATGAGTGGGAACGATTAGGTTCTTCCTTTTCCCCTTCTCAATTTAAAAAGCTTTTTCCCCTTTCCGTAAGCCCAGCTAGAGTTGTGGGGGACCATTCCCAAGGTGGATGGGGCCATCTCCACGCTTGCTAAGCGCACGACGATTCCTTTAGAGGATAGTTCTTTGTTCAAGGAGCCTTCGGATAAGAAGCTAGAAAACATGTTGCGAAAGATGTTTCAGCACACGTTTTGTTTTTCAACCGGCAGCAGCGGTAGCCACGGTTGTTGGAGCTGCGTCATATAAGTGCAATGCCTTATTTGATATGATTGAGGGCGAACCCTCTTTCGAGAAGGTGCAGGAGAAGATTAAGGCACTAAAGGGGGCCAACTACCTTCATTTGTGACGCTAATATGCAAATTATCTGCCTGAATGCTAAGGTATAAGGTTTTTTCGGATCTAGCACGCAGGGCTCTGTGGCTAAAATCGTGGTCGGAGGACATGACCTCTAAGACGAGGTTGCTGCCTTTGCCTTTTAAGGGTAAGATCCTGTTTGGTCCAGGTCTGGACTCTATCATATCCACTGTTACAGGAGGCAAGGGTGCCTTCCTTCCCCAGTATAAGAAGGCGAAACCTAAGAGTTCTAATTTTCATCCCTTTCATGGGTATAAGGCGCAACACCATCAGCCCACAGTGAAGACGGACCAACCAAAGGGTGCCTGGAAGCCTGCCCAAGCCTGGAACAAGTCTAAGCAGAACAAGAAGCCCGCCAAAACTAAGTCTGCATGAAGGGGTGGCCCCCGACTGAACTGCGGACGAAGTGGGGGGCAGATTGTCTCTATTCTTAGACGTCTGGTTGCAGGACGTTCAGGAGCCTTGGGTTCTGGAGGTAGTTGCCCAAGGTTACAGGATAGGTTCAAGTCCTCTCTGCCCAGGGGCAGATTCCTTCTGTCAAACCTGTCTTCAAGGCCAAAGCCTTTCTGGGATGTGTCCGGGATCGCACCGCTCTAGGGGTTATCGTACCAGTACCCCATGCGGAAAGGGGACTAGGGTATTACTCCAATTTGTTCGTGGTCCCAAAGAAGGAGGGCACGTTCCGCCCGATTCTGGACCTCAAAGGTTTAAACAAGTTCCTGTCCGTTCCATCGTTCAAAATCGAAACGATCAGGTCCATTCTGCCCCTAGTTCAGGAGGGGCAGTTGATGACCTCTATAGACTTGAAGGATGCATACCTTCATATTCCGATTCACAGGGTCCATTTCAGGTTCCTCAGATTAGCTTTTCTGGATCAGCATTTCCAGTTTGTGACTCTCCCCTTTGGACTGGTGACGGCCCCGAGAGTCTTTACGAAGGTTCTAGGGGCCCTTCTAGCAGTAGCCAGATCCCAGGGAATCACGGTGACGCTCTTGTTCAGGCAAGAAAGCCGGTCACTCGACGCATCTATCATAAGGTGTGGAGGATTTACTTGTCCTGGTGTGAGAGTCATGGCTACCCTTGGCATAAGGTGAGGGTATCCAGGATTTTGTCATTTCTCTAAGAGAGTTTGGAGAAGGGTCTTGCCGCTAGTTCCCTAAAGGTACAAATTTTGGCCTTATCTGTACTGTTGCATAGGAGACTTGCTGAGCTCCCTGACATCCAATCTTTTGTTCAGGCTTTGTCTCGAATCAGGCCTGTCTTTAGGCAGTCTGCTCACCCTTGGAGCTTAAACTTGGTACTTAAGGATTTGCAGAAGGTTCTGTTTGAGCCTATGCATTCTCTTGACATAAAACTTCTCTCTTGGAAGGTTCTTTTTCTGTTGGCTTTTGCATCAGCGCGCAGAGTATCTGAACTGGCGGCCTTGCAGTATGAGCCTCCTTATCTGGTGTTCCATGCGGATAAGGCTGTTCTTCGCACGGGCTTGGGGTTCCTCCCCAAGGTGGTGTCTAACCGTAACATCAATCAGGAAATAGTTGTTCCCTCTTTGTGTCCGAATCCCTCTTCTCCTAAGGAGAGGTTGCTTCATAATTTGGATGTGTTTCGTGCCTTGAAATTCTATCTTCAGGCTACTAAGGATTTCAGACAATCTGCATCTCTATTTGCTGTATATTCAGGGAAAAGCTTATGCTACTTTCTGGCTGAGGAGCTTGGTCCGCTTGGCCTGTGAGACAGAGGGTCGTAAGCCTCCTCAGAGGATTACGGCTCATTCCACTAGAGCGGTAGCTTCATCTTGAGCCTTCAAAAATGAGGCTTCTATGGAGCAGATATGCAAGGCAGCTACCTGGTCCTCCTTGCATACTTTTACAAATTAGACGTTTTTGCTTCTGCAGAAGCTGTTTTTGGGAGACAGCTTCTACAGGCTGTGGTGCCCTCAGATTAGGGGTCCGCCTTTTACCCTCCCGGTTTCATTCAGTGTCCTCTAAAAACTTAGGTATATGTTCCCACAAGTAATGAATGAAGCCGTGGACTCTCCTCCCCTTTTAGATGGAAAACATAAATTATGCTTACCTGATAATTTCATTTCCATCGAGGGGAGGAGAGTCCACGGCCCCCCGCACGTATCTCCGATGGGCGGACTTAAATTTAATATATCTTCTGGCACCATTTATACCCTAATGTTTCTCCTACTGTTCCTTGTTCCCTCGGCAGAATGACTGGGGGATGAGGGGAGTGGGGGAGGTATTTAAGCCTTGGGCTGGGGTATCTTTGCCTCCTCCTGGTGGCCAGGTTCTTATTTCCCACAAGTAATGAATGAAGCCGTGGACTCTCCTCCCCTCGATGGACATGAAATTATAAGGTAAGCATAATTTATGTTATCAGCCAAATCATCTAAAACAAATTAACGTCCTTTTTAATGCAATTATTTTTTTAAAAAGCCAAACTCCACCCACCATTTGCCTTATTTGGAGGGGCCAATCTGGGCTTTAGTCCACAGACAACGACTAGCCACCATCATAAAGTTAGAATAAAATTTATTTGTTTTGCAGTTGTTATCTTATAAAACCAATTAGGGACAGATATGTTGCAGAGTTAGCCTTGAGAGGTCAGCAGGGATTTTAAGTTCAGAGAATTAGAAATTGCTCAGTTTTCAGAGCTAATTTACATGAAAAGGGGCACACTAATCAATGAAAATATATTGCAAAGTTGTTTCATTATGCACAACTAAACATTTTATATAAAAATCTTAAGGTGTTTAGAAACTTTATTTGGAGGGGTGGGAAAAGTTGTTCCTCCCCTATTCACAGGGGGACTGGGTCTACCCAATTTCAAATTTTATAATTGGGCAGCTTTATTTTGTATTGTTACAGACTGTCAACTCAAGTCTAATAATTTTTATATCCCTGAATTAGAACAGGTGGTGTTGGGTTCATGGGAACTTTCCTACTTGCCCTATGCCTCACCTAAAGAAATATGGTATGAATAGGGACTGGTGACACTGGGAGATGTCTTGAATCAAACTTTACATGTGATGCATCAAGAGCTTCAATCCAAATATAACATACCAAGATCGCATTTCTATGCCTACCTCCAACTTTGCCATTATGTGGAGAATTTGATTAGGTCAGGCTCCAAATTCTGGCATATCTCTCCGTTTGCCATCACACACTTGGCCTTTAAGATGAATAATTTCTCCCTCTCAGGCATTTATCAGATTCTAATACGTAAGGATGTTGACAATGTTCTGTCAAGGGTATTGGTAAAGTGGAGCATGGATGTTGCTGGAACTCTTGTCCTTCAAGATTTACAGGATAGCCTTGAACACTCTAAGAAAGCATCTATTTCAATATTTCTGAGAGAGGGCCCAAGGCAGAACATGCTAAGATCTGAGATGTCATTGCAGAAAATGCAGCATGTCTGCAGAAAGAACGTGTCATACAGGAACTATTAGTGCTTTAACTTTAATATCAAGATGTTCTTTTCAAACAGCATTGTGCTCTGGTTGCACTTACGGGTTCCTTACCATGATGCAGCCAGAGTGAAGTGCTGTTTGCAGAGAACCATCAAATATGGTGCAGCACTGCAGAGCGGTAGCGCACTGATTGATGACTGTCTCTCAGGAATTTTTTCAACCAGCCGCCTAGACTTTGCCGGTCTGCAAAGCTGTGACTTCTGAAAGTAAGCCATTCTTGTGAGCAATGCACCTCTTAATTGCTACCTTTTTACCTTATAATTATGTGATGTTAGACCAAGAGCAAAGAAAACATTTATTTAAAGAGACATTTTAAAAACTTAACCAAAATTCTTTAATTCTTTGTGCAACTAATTTGTAATTCCATTTTCAACTGATGCAATATATTATAAAACTAAAAATTGCATTATTCTCCAGTTAATCAACACATTGCAGATGAAATGGTGCTTTAGTGTAGCTGCCTAATTTAAAATTGAATTTAATTTCAAAATGATCTGCAGAAAAAAAAAAACTGAAAAATTCTCATCGCAGAATGTGAAAAAAAGTTCTGCCTCTGGAAAATGGCTCAAATACGACTACTTCACAAAAATTATATTACCTCTACAAGACTGTCCAAATGGAAACCTTTGTACGCTAGCAGTTGTGTGAAATGTAGTCTTATGAATTCAGTTTTAATACATTATTTTGTTCAACGTCCTTTTAATAAGACCTTTTTTGGTGTAAAACCCAATTTTGGATTAACAAATCTTTGGATACTATACCGGTGTTCTTCTTAAAATGGGACAAGTCCTTATCTAAAATTTATAATAGTCTCTCATTTTTTGTGTTACTAGGTAAAGGGTGTATTCTTCAACACTGGACAACTAGAAAGTACCCTACCTGTAAACAGTTATTGAACAAGCTGACACTAAATTGAACATAGCTAATAGACCTAATAGTTTTAGGAAAAAATGGCAAGCTTACATTACAACCCTTAATATTGCCCTTGCCTTTTGGTACCTTTTGGACAAACTGACATACTCCTTACAGCCTCTTTACGAGGTGACTGGAGACTACTATATGAGAATACTGATGAGTTGGGAAGTGAGAGTATAGGAGAAGAGGTTTTGTAAGATCTTTCTTTAAAGTGAAGGTCAATTTTGATGAATTAGTGCCCGGTTTTTAATAATCCTATTAAAAACAAGGGCACTTTAATTCATCAAAATGGACATTTCACTTGTTTTCTTCAAAAATTTACCTTTTAATCCTGGCAGCCGCTCCAGCACTTCCTCCGCTCATCGCAAGTCATCTTCGCGGGTCCAAAATGACGAATCCGGCTTCCTCCAATAACGGCGTTGCATCAGGCCAAGATTCCCCCGGGGGGAAGCAGTGATTGGAGGAAGCCGGATTCGTCATTTATGATGTCTGCAGAGGTTTCCGATGGCCATGGGAATCACTGGAGCGGCTGCCAAAATGGAAAGGTAAGTTTTTGAAGAAAAAGAGTGAAATGTCAATTTTGATTAATTAAAGTGCCCTTTTTTTTAATGGGATTATTAAAAACCGGGCCCTAATTCATCATCAAAATTGACTTTTACTTTAAGTTGCATTCTGTGGCTATACTATGGGGGGGGCTTGTGATGGACAGGAGAGGCTAAGTCGCCCCATCTTTTTTTTAAAATTTTTATTTTTTTCGATGTCCACCTTATTCAATACATTGTAGTTGCTGTTATAGGTCTATCAGTTGTTCCGTTGCTAGTTTATAAAATGTTATTTTTACAATTTTCCATTCCTTTTTAAGTAAGATGCACCCTTATCTATGTATCAGCAAGGTAACATTTTTTTATTTTTATATGCTTTTAGATTTTGCTGACACTTATTCTGCGATTACTGTACAATGTATTTCTGTAAATCACTTTATATGTATGTTTTATATCTACGTTTTATTACCATTTTTTTTAAAAAAAAATTCCTCTGTACCACTATACCTTGGATGTTGTTTGTTTTATGATTCTTTGTACTTGGGAATTTTTTTATATATATATATCTTAAAGTGTTTTCAGTGTCCAGTATTTTTGTGAAGATTTTGCTGGGCAGCTTGCTAAAATACTGGACTGTCTGGTTGAATACTGGACCCCTGGCAACTCTATCCAATAGAGCCTAAAGGCAGATATCGCCTGCATCTTGAAGTAGCAAAGTTGTGGGCATAAGGGATTGTGATTTATAGGTCTGTGATGTAATGAGGGATGGAAATAGTGAATAGATTATAAGAACTGAAGTGAGGAGAAAATGGCCTGTCGGCAGTGGATATGAAGTGGGCATAAAGTTTAAATAGAATAAAATAATTTATAAACTAGTTAAGATGGCAAGAGGCATAAGAAGGAGAACAGAAGTAAAATTAGTTCTTCCAGATAGTATGAGTATGAATAGAACGCATTTTATAGTCTTATTGGTAGTTTCTTATTTGTCTGTTTATTTCTTAAAGATGACACTTGGAAAGCTGATGACCTTTACATTTCAATATTTTCTTAAGTTTATAGACGTATGATCTTGTTTATTGTTGTTAAATGGGCATTGTAGTCAACTATTGCTTGTAACGTCCCAAAGAGGCCAATTAAAAACTTTATTTTTTCCTGTTTTGTTTTCTGTTCTGAATAAACCAATGCTTGCATAGTGTCCCTCACCACCAGTAAAGTAGAGGCAGTGAGGATTATAATGTCTAAAACCAATACTGCAATGTATCAATTGAACAAACAGATTTTACTTATTACAATACAACATTTACAATGATATTGTGTGCATGAAATGCAGCTAAACATGTTAAAAATATTTTTAAATGGGGAAAAAAGTGTTTTGCCATATCTGTGTACAACAGTCTCTGTTTTGGCTTATAAGGACCATTCTGACATAAAAACAGGTTATTCTGCACAGGAACATCAAAGCATAGTTTTTCTGTTTAAAACATTATTTCAGAAAAAAAATTCTGTGTGTTATGTCCCTTTAACAGTTTCTTCTGGCTGAATGTTAAAAAATATATTTGTATGGAAGAGACCTCAAGTTCGAGTGCATTAACTGCGTTGTATGAGTCAATCACGCTGTAATCTGAATATTTGCACACACGTTGTTTTATATGAAGTTATACAGTAGTTTCCCTATCACGACTTGGTTTTTCTCTTTACTGAAATGTGGGAAGTGAAGTTCTAAAAAGACTGGGGTGAAGATTGATTTAGAAAACGGGTAACTCAACAGGGAATATTACATTTATGTTCTTGGTCTGATTTTCCTCCATAGGATTAGGAGTTCTACTGTATAAGTAATCTGTGCAGAATTCTAAAAGTGTTTCCGCTTAGGTTCCCTATTGATGAAGCTAGATGCCTCTATCCTGAGCTCTGTTATTTATGTTTGGTGAACTTTCAATACTTTTACAGCTCCTCAAAAACTGTGAATGGCACCATGTGCCTGATGCCCAGACTGCTTTTTTAAAATGGTTTCATTTGTGCTCAGCTATTGTTTTAAGAGCTTTGAATTGTGAATGAAGTTATGTAAATTATTCAAAGCTCAACGCCAGCAGCTGCATGTGCCTGGGTCTGCATGCATTGGTGAGAACAAAAATACATAGGACCACTCATTTTAACATAGAGCATTGTGCTTCCAAATAGTCGTCTCTCCTCAATTTTGTTCCATATTCCCATGATCACTGTTGCTAGTGTAATTTCTTATAGAGCTGTGCATGTGTCCCATCATTGGAAATAGAGGCATACCTCCTCTTTCAAAGGAGAGTTCATTTGGCCCATTTCAGAGCTCATATTGTAATGCTAGGGTATATTTTTAAAGCACAGAGCTCTCTAAAAGTCACATAATGTAGAGTAGATTGCACTACTTATGACAATCACATGGTCCATAGAGGGGTAAAGTTTCCTTATTTGAAAGAAGATAACCCCCTCTTGCATATAAGATGTATGTTGTCTATAGAGTACTAAGGTTCCCTTACCAATAAACTTCCTGTGCCTAGTAGGGCAGTCAATTACGATTAACAATTTCATTTCCAGCAATTTAAATGGGCACATGACCCCCTCATACAAAAGAGGGTATTCCCCTCTAGTCCTACGTAAAGCCGAGGGAGAAATATGGTCTTTGTATTAGCTACCTCACCTTTATACAAAATACCCCAGGTGCCAAGTTGAGTAGGTAAAAAATGTTTCTAATAATAGTACAAAAATGTACTTTAATAAATTAGAGCATTTCATTTTTGAGATAGACTGTCCTTTTAAGAAAATCACATGACCATTTCTCCCATTCGTTAAGCTTCAGTATTGCTTTAATAACTCAATTTAATATTCCTAATAGCAGTTTTGTATATTTTCCTTTTATTCCATCAATTTTGAAAATCCTGGAACCGCAAGAGCTGTTAAATATGTTTTCTCTTGTTAAGTGTGTTCAGTCCACGGGTCATCCATTACTTATGGAATATATTCTCTCCCCAACAGGAAATTGCAAGAGGATCACCCAAGCAGAGCTGCTACATAGCTCCTCCCCTCACATGTCATATTCAGTCATTCTCTTGCAACCTAATAGATAGGATGTTGTGAGAGGTCTGTGGTGTTTTTATACTTAGTTTATTCTTCAATCAAAAGTTTGTTATTTTAAAATGACACCGGAGTGTGGTGTTTATTCTCAGGCAGTATTTGGAAGAAGAATCTGCCTGCGTTTTCTATGATCTTAGCGGCAGTAACTAAGATCCACTGGCTGTTCTCGCATATTCTGAGGAGTGGGGTAGCTTTCAGAAAGGGAATGGCGTGCGGGGAACCCTGCAAACGAGGTATGTGCAGTAAATTATTTTTCTAAGGAATGGAATTGACTAAGAAAATACTGCTGATACCGATGTAATGTAAGTAAAAGCCTTTAATACAGTGAGAGCGACTGTTAGCAGGCTGGTTTAAATATATACAGTAAAGTAATTTTCTAAGGAATGGAATTGACTGAGAAAATGCTATTAATACTGAAGTGATGTTATAAGCCTTAAATGCAGTACGAAGACTGGTATCAGGCTTATCAATAGAGATACATGCTCCTTAAAAAAGGGATGTTTAAAACGATTCTGCTGGCATGTTTAATCGTTTTGTGAGGTACATTGGTGATAAAACTTGTTGGGGCATAACATTTTTCCACATGGCTGACAATATTTCTGCATAGAAACAGTTAACTGAAACTCCCAATATTGTAATATTGAGTAGGAGGGGCCTATTTTAGCGCTTTTTTGACGCAGTAAAAATTCAGGCTCTGTCTTCCTGCTTCATTCTGCTTCACACGGGTCGTCTCCAGACAGCTTAAGGGACTTCAAAAGTCATTTTGAGGGAGGTAATCAGTCACAGCAGACCTGTGACAGTGGTTTTTTGACTGTATTAAAAAACGTTTTTTTGCTTATAAAAACCGTTTGGGTTTTAAGGGGTTAATCATCCATTGGCAAATGGGTGCAATGCTCTGCTAACTTAATACATTTACTGTGAAAATTTGATTGCTATAACTCATTGTTATTTCAACTGTGACAGTTTTCTGTGCTTCTTAAAGGCACAGTAGCGTTTTTCTTTATTACTCGTAAAATTATTTACAGTGTTTTCCAAGTCTGCTAGTCTTATTGCTAGTCTGTTTTATACATGTCTGACACAGATGAATCTGTTTGTTCACTATGTTTAAAGGCCACTGTGGAGCCCCACAGAAACATGTGTACCAAATGTATTGATTTCACTTTAAATAATAAAGGTCAGTCTTTATCTATAAAGGAATTATCACCAGACAACGAGGGGGAAGTTATGTCGACTAACTCTCCTCACGTGTCAGTACCTTCGCCTCCCGCTCAGGAGGCGCGTGATATTGTGGCGCCAAGTGCATCAGGGACGGCCATACAAATCACATTGCAGGACATGGCTAATATTATGAATAATACCCTGACAGAAGTATTATCTAAATTGCCAGAATTAAGAGGCAAGCGCGATCGCTCTGGGGTAAGATTAGAGCGCGCTGGTGTTTCGAGAGCCATGTCCGATACTGCGTCACAGTTTGCAGAACATGAGGACGGAGAGCTTCATTCTGTAGGTGACGGATCTGATCCAGGGAAACCGGATTCAGAGATCTCTAATTTTAAATTTAAGCTTGAGAACCTCCGTGTATTGCTAGGGGAGGTTTTAGCGGCTCTGAATGACTGTAATACAGTTGCGATTCCAGAGAAATTATGTAGGCTGGATAGATACTATGCAGTACCGGTGTGTACCAACGTTTTTCCTATACCTAAAAGGCTTACAGAAATTATTAGCAAGGAGTGGGATAGACCTGGTGTGCCCTTTTCCCCACCTCCTGTATTTAGAAAAATGTTTCCAATAGACGCCACTACACGGGACTTATGGCAGACGGTCCCTAAGGCGGAGGGAGCAGTTTCTACTTTAGCTAAGCGTACCACTATCCCGGTGGAAGATAGTTGTGCTTTTTCGGATCCAATGGATAAAAAATTGGAGGGTTACCTTAAGAAAATGTTTGTTCAACAAGGTTTTATCTTACAGCCCCTTGCATGCATTGCGCCTGTCACTGCTGCTTCGGCATTTTGGTTTGAGTCTCTAGAAGAGGCCATCCACTCAGCTCCATTGGATGAAATTATGGATAAGCTTAAAGCACTTAAGCTAGCTAATGCATTTGTTTCGGATGCCATTGTACATCTAACTAAACTAACGGCTAAGAATTCCGGTTTTGCCATTCAGGCGCGCAGAGCGTTATGGCTTAAATCCTGGTCAGCTGATGTGACTTCTAAATCTAAATTACTTAATATTCCTTTCAAGGGGCAAACCTTATTCGGGCCCGGCTTGAAAGAAATTATCGCTGACATTACGGGAGGTAAGGGTCATACCCTTCCTCAGGACAAGGCCAAATCAAAGGCCAAACAGTCTAATTTCCGTGCCTTTCGAAACTTCAAGGCAGGAGCAACGTCAACTTCCTCCGCTCCAAAACAGGAAGGAACCGTTGCTCGTTACAGACAGGCCTGGAAAACTAACCAGCCCTGGAACAAGGGCAAGCAGGCCAGAAAACCTGCTTCTGCCCCTAAGACAGCATGGAGGGGTGGCCCCCTATCCGGAAACGGATCTAGTGGGGGGCAGACTTTCTCTCTTCGCCCAGGCGTGGGCAAGAGATGTCCAGGATCCCTGGGCGTTGGAGATCATATCTTAGGGATATCTTCTGGACTTCAAGACTTCTCCTCCTCTAGGGAGATTTCATCTTTCAAGGTTATCAGAAAACCAAATAAAGAAAGAGGCATTCCTATGTTGCGTACAAGACCTCCTAGTAATGGGAGTGATCCACCCAGTTCCGCGGACGGAACAAGGACAGGGATTTTATTCAAATCTGTTCGTGGTTCCCAAGAAAGAGGGTACCTTCAGGCCAATTTTGGACCTAAAGATTTTAAACAAATTCCTAAGAGTTCCATCATTCAAAATGGAAACTATTCGGACTATCCTACCCATGATCCAAGAGGGTCAGTACATGACCACGGTGGATTTAAAGGATGCCTACCTTCACATACCGATTCACAAAGATCATCATCGGTTCCTCAGATTTGCCTTCCTAGACAGGCATTACCAGTTTGTAGCTCTTCCCTTCGGGTTGGCTACGGCCCCGAGAATCTTTACAAAGGTGCTGGGCTCTCTTCTGGTGGTTCTAAGACCGCGAGGCATAGCGGTGGCTCCGTATCTAGACGACATCCTGATACAGGCGACAAGCTTGCAAATTGCCAAGTCTCATACAGAGATAGTTCTGGCATTTCTAAGGTCGCATGGGTGGAAGGTGAACGTGGAAAAGAGTTCTCTATCACCACGCACAAGAGTCTCCTTCCTAGGAGTTATCAAAACTCTTAGATGCTTGCCGGGTCCTTCATTCCATTCCGTCAGTGGCTCAGTGCATGGAAGTAATCGGCTTAATGGTAGCGGCAATGGACATAGTGCCATTTGCGCGCCTGCATTTCAGACCGCTGCAGTTGTGCATGCTAAGTCAGTGGAATGGGGATTACTCAGATTTGTCCCCTCTACTAAATCTGGATCAAGAGACCAGTGATTCTCTTCTCTGGTGGTTATCTCGGGTCCATCTGTCCAGGGGCATGACTTTTCGCAGGCCAGATTGGACGATTGTGACAACAGATGCCAGCCTCCTAGGCTGGGGCGCAGTCTGGAATTCCCTGAAGGCTCAGGGATCCTGGACTCAGGAGGAGAAACTCCTCCCAATAAATATTCTGGAGCTAAGGGCAATATTCAACGCTCTTCTATCTTGGCCTCAGCTAGCAACACTGAGGTTCATTAGATTTCAGTCGGACAACATCACGACTGTGGCTTATATCAACCATCAAGGGGGAACCAGGAGCTCCCTAGCGATGTTGGAAGTCTCAAAGATAATTCGCTGGGCAGAGTCTCACTCTTGCCACTTGTCAGCGATCCACATCCCAGGAGTGGAGAACTGGGAGGCGGACTTTCTAAGTCGTCAGACTTTTCATCCGGGGGAGTGGGAACTCCATCCGGAGGTCTTTGCTCAACTGGTCCATCGTTGGGGCAAACCAGATCTGGATCTCATGGCGTCTCGCCAGAATGCCAAACTTCCTCTTTACGGTTCGAGGTCCAGGGACCCGGGAGCGAAGCTGATAGATGCTCTAGCAGCTCCTTGGTTCTCCAGCATGGCTTATGTGTTTCCACCGTTTCCTCTGCTCCCTCGACTGATTGCCAAGATCAAACAGGAGAGAGCATCAGTGATTCTGATAGCGCCTGCGTGGCCACGCAGGACCTGGTATGCAGACCTAGTGGTCATGTCGTCCTGTCCTCCATGGACTCTACCTTTGAGGAAAGACCTTCTAATACAAGGTCCTTTCAATCATCCAAATCTAATTTCTCTGAGACTGACTGCGTGGAGATTGAACGCTTGATCCTATCAAAGCGTGGTTTCTCCGAGTCAGTTATTGATACTTTGATACAGGCACGAAAGCCTGTTACCAGAAAAATCTACCATAAGATATGGCGTAAATACCTGTATTGGTGCGAATCCAAGAGTTACTCGTGGAGTAAGGTTAGGATTCCAAGGATATTGTCTTTTCTCCAAGAGGGTTTGGAAAAAGGCTTATCAGCTAGTTCTTTAAAGGGACAGATTTCTGCTCTGTCTATTCTTTTGCACAAGCGTCAGGCAGAAGTTCCAGACGTCCAGGCCTTTTGTCAAGCGTTAGCTAGGATTAAGCCTGTGTTTAAAACTGTTGCTCCTCCGTGGAGCTTAAACTTGGTTCTTAAAGTTCTTCAAGGAGTTCCGTTTGAACCCCTTCATTCCGTTGATATTAAACTTTTATCTTGGAAAGTTCTATTTTTGATGGCTATTTCCTCGGCTTGAAGAGTCTCGGAATTGTCTGCCTTACACTGTGATTCTCCTTATCTGATTTTCCATTCAGACAAGGTAGTTCTGCGTACTAAACCTGGGTTTTTACCTAAGGTAGTCTCTAACAGGAATATCAATCAGGAGATTGTTGTTCCGTCATTATGTCCTAATCCTTCTTCAAGGAAGGAACGACTTTTGCATAATCTGGATGTAGTCCGTGCCCTGAAATTCTATTTACAGGCAACTAAAGATTTTCGTCAAACTTCTTCCCTGTTTGTCGTTTACTCTGGACAGAGGAGAGATCAAAAAGCTTCGGCAACCTCTCTCTCCTTTTGGCTTCTTAGCATAATACGTTTAGCCTATGAGACTGCTGGACAGCAGCCCCCTGAAAGAATTACAGCTCATTCCACTAGAGCTGTGGCTTCCACCTGGGCCTTTAAGAATGAGGCCTCTGTTGAACAGATTTGCAAGGCTGCGACTTGGTCTTCGCTTCACACTTTTTAAAAATTTTACAAATTTGACACTTTTGCTTCTTCGGAGGCTGTTTTTGGGAGAAAGGTTCTACAGGCAGTGGTTCCTTCCGTTTAAGTGCCTGCCTTGTCTCTCCCATCATCCGTGTACTTGGCTTTGGTATTGGTATCCCATAAGTAATGGATGACCCGTGGACTGAACACACTTAACAAGAGAAAACATAATTTATGCTTACCTGATAAATTTATTTCTCTTGTAGTGTGTTCAGTCCACGGCCCGCCCTGTCTTTTTAAGGCAGATCTAAAAAAATTTTAATACTTCAGTCACCACTGCACCCTATGGTTCCTCCTTTCTCGTCTTGTTTTGGTTGAATGACTGAATATGACATGTGAGGGGAGGAGCTATGTAGCAGCTCTGCTTGGGTGATCCTCTTGCAATTTCCTGTTGGGGAGAGAATATATTCCATAAGTAATGGATGACCCGTGGACTGAACACACTACAAGAGAAATAAATTTATCAGGTAAGCATAAATTATGTTTTGTCATTATGCGGCCAGAATATATTGTATGTGTATGCAGCAAAACCGGTTTTAGTTGAATGATTGCCACTAGGATATGCCATGTGATTTTGTGTATTTGTTCTGTGTGGTACAAGAACCTCAGAATATGATTGTCATTTATTTACTGACTTCTTGTTAACTGTTTTAGTCATTATAATCAGCTAACTTCATTAAAAAAATGTTAGTACCAATAGATAACTTTTTTTATTTAGTGGTATAATTATTCCATTTGCTTTAAACTTGTTTTGGTTTGTAGTTTATTAATGTATTTATTTGATATGATAAACAGTGTGTTTTGATTCCACTTGGGGAGTGGCCCTCAACCTTTTTAAATTGTTTTATCATGAAATTAAATTTAACCCTTTAACGGCTGATCCATTTCAGTCCCTGTGCTGAGCTGCTTTGGAATTTCTACCTGTTGCACACATTTAACCCTTACTGTAGGCCATTTTTAGTGAGAAACCATCATATATTATATATTGTTTTGTTTTTATCAGTAGACGCCGCAGACTATACCATTATTTTATGTATGTTTCATGACACTGGAGAACGGCACAATAAAAAGTGTAAAAAAAACCAAGAGGATATTTTTATTAAAATTTTAATACATGAGGTTGTGAAAAAAATGGCCCCCATTTATTCACGCCAGGTGACCATTATTACGGCAGTGATCACCTGGCTATTAAAACCTATACAGGGACTTTATTTTAAAGACAGGATTTTTATGCCTTTTTGATGGGTTATTATATGTGCCTAGAGAATCCCTCTTATGGAAAGTGTGTGTTTTTTGCTTTCATTTTTTTAAAACTTGTATGCACAAGTTGCCTTTCAAATAATGGTTCTTGGGTTTTTTTTAAGGTGAGATTGAAGGGTTTGAATACTTACATGCCCTTGCGTGGTGGCGTCACCAGCATCGCCAGATTGCAGAGTTTGATGCTAAAACCTAGGCCTTCTCGTATGTGTCTAACTGCAGAGGGGGCTGTGATCAGCTCCAAAATGGTCACCCCTGGATAACGACACGTGGTTGTCGCCCGCAGTTGAGTCATTGAGCGGATAATGACCACTTCACCCACAGTTAAACGGTTAAACATAATTATTTGTACCTGTCTGTACCAAGATATATTAAAATCTAAAAAAAAATGATTGAAAATTAAACAGAAAAACAAAAGTACAGACGGCATACATCACAACCAGAAATCAGGAATCGGGGGTAAATACAAATGAAATACAAAAACAAGAATAAAGCTACCACTACAAAATGATTGATGGATACACCATTTTAAACATTTAAACATAATATTCAGAAATGAAGAACCTTTTTTTTTTTTTTTTCTTTCTTTTTACCCCCAAAAAACTGACATACAAAAATATATCATTCTAATATAAAATGTACTTATTAAAGGGACAATCAAGTAAAAATTAAACTTTCATGATTTAGATAGGGTATGGAAGTTTAACATACTTCACATTTTACTTTTGTCATCAAATGTGCTCTGTTCTCATGGTATTTTTAGTTAAAAACTAAATCTAGGTAGGCTCTTATGTTATTATCTAAGCCCTTGAAGGCTGCCTCTTTTCTCAGTGCATTTTTACAGTTTTTCACAGATAAACGGCGCTAGTTCATGTGTACCATGTAGATAACATTGTGCTCACTCCTGTGGAATTGTTTATGAGTCAGCACTGACTGGCTAAAATGCAAGTCTGTCAAAAGAACTGGGATAAAGGGTGCAGTCTGCAGAGGCTTAGATACAAGGTAATCACAGAGGTAAAAAGTATATTAATATAACCATGTTGGGTATGCAAAACTGGGGAATGGATAATAAAGGGATTATCTATCTTTTATCAAGGAATAAATAAATAAAAGTGGGAAGTGGAAAAATCAAATAATTACTGTACTCCATATATAAGACAATCTAATGACTGAAGTAAAAAGGGAAAATAAAGAGAAGAAAAAAAATAGAAAGTGAGATAGTGAACAAATCATTCATATATATGACATTCTAATGACTGAAAACAAATGCAAGAAGAAAAAAAAAAAAACTTTGCTGTGAAAAAAATGAAAAATAATTGATTCTCTAAATATGAAAGTCTGTGGGGGAAAAAAGTAAGAAAGAAATTTCACCTCTCTACCATCTTTGACTTAAATATATATTTATTAATATTACCTGTAGAGGAGAAAAAAAAAATATAAATATATATATATATATATATATATATATATATATATATATATATATTTTTTATATATATATATATTTATATATATATATATATATATATATATATATATATATATATATTTATATATATATATATATATATATATATTCTTCTATTATCTAATAAGCTTCATTCTCTTTGTATACTTAGTTGAAAAGCATAGGTAGGCTCAGGAGCAGGAAGAGCACTGGCGGGCAGCTAGCTGCTGATTTGTGGCTGCACAAATATTCCTCTTCTCATTGGTTCACCCAGTGTGTTTAGCAACCTCCCAGTAGTGCATTGCTGCTCCTACAACAAAGGATATAAAGAGAGTGAAGCAAAGTTGGTAATAGAAGTAAACTGAAAAGTTATTTAAAATGTAATGCTCTGACACATGAAAGAAAAAAATTGAGTTTCATGTCACTTTTTAATCCAAAAGTAGTTAAGACTGTTAACTGCCCCTCTCTTGCATATAAGATGTATGTTGTCTATAGAGGACTAAGGTTCCCTTACCAATAAACTTCCTGTGCCTAGTAGGGGGGGGGGGTCCTTCCTGTATTCCACAATCACCCCTATATGTTGGACAGCTGCATATGCCAGTCGTTAACTATGTGCTATGCACATCCACCTAATAAAAAATGTGGGGGGAAAAATCATCATTTCAAATGTAATATTTCATATGCAAATATTAACACTTTTGATAATAAAGCATTCAATACCAGTTTAGAGGTAATCTCTCATTATTATTACTATTAACATTTATTTATAAAGCGCCAACATTTTACGTAGTGCTATACAGAGGTACATTATATTCATTAAGGTGTAAACAAGGGTATGTTACATACATTTCACAAACTTCTTTAACAAACAATACAAAAAGTTCCTTAAAACAGTTACAGTGACGTTTTCAAAAAAAGGTGAGGCGAGCCCTGCCCTTGCGCACAATCAATAGTAGATGCACTTTCTCTTGTTAAGTGTATCCAGTCCACGGATCATCCATTACTTGTGGGATATTCTCCTTCCCAACAGGAAGCTGCAAGAGGATCACCCACAGCAGAGCTGCTATATAGCTCCTCCCCTAACTGTCATATCCAGTCATTCTCATGCAAGCCTCAACCAAGATGGAGGTCGTAAGAGGAGTGTGGTGTTTTATACTTAGTTTATTCTTCAATCAAAAGTTTGTTATTTTTAAATGGTGCCGGAGTGTACTGTTTATCTCAGGCAGTATTTAGAAGAAGAATCTGCCTGCGTTTTCTATGATCTTAGCAGAAGTAACTAAGATCCATGGCTGTTCTCACATATTCTGAGGAGTGAGGTAACTTCAGAGAGGGAATGGCGTGCAGGTTTTCCTGCAATAAGGTATGTGCAGTTAATATTTTTCTAGGGATGGAATTTGCTAGAAAATGCTGCTGATACCGAACTAATGTAAGTAAAGCCTTAAATGCAGTTATAGCGACTGGTATCAGGCTTATTAATAGAGATACATACTCTTATAAAAGTGTATTTTAAAACGTTTGCTGGCATGTTTAATCGTTTTTTATATATGTTTGGTGATAAAACTTATTGGGGCCTAGTTTTTTTCCACATGGCTGGTTTGATTTTTGCCTAGTAACAGTTTCCTTAGGCTTTCCACTGTTGCAATATGAGTGGGAAGGGCCTATTTTAGTGTTTTTCTGTGCAGCTAAAAATACTGACAGAGACATTCAGCTTCTTCCTGCATGATCCAGGACATCTCTGGAGGGCTCAAAAGGCTTCAAAGTCGTTTTTGAGGGAGGTAAAAAGCCACAGTAGAGCTGTGGCAGTTGTTGTGACTGTCTTTTATTATTCAGTTTTGGGTATTAAGGGGTTAATCATCCATCTGCAAGTGGGTGCAATGCTCTGCTAACTTGTTACATACACTGTAAAAAATTTGTTAGTGTAACTGCCTTTTTTCACTGTTATTTCAAATTTTGACAAAATTTGTGTTTCTTAAAGGTGCAGTAAAGTTTTTTATATTGCTTGTAAACTTGCTTTAAAGTGTTTTCCAAGCTTGCTAGTCTCATTGCTAGTCTGTTTAAACATGACATAGAGGAAACTACTTGTTCATTATGTTTGAAAGCCATGGTGGAGCCCCATAGGAGAATGTGTACTAAATGTATTGATTTCACCTTAAACAGTAAAGATCAGTCTTTAACTATAAAAGAAATATCACCGGAAGATTCTGACGAGGGGGAAGTTATGCCGACTAACTCTCCCCACGTGTCAGACCCTTCGCCTCCCGCTCAGGGGATGCATGCTAATATGGCGCCAATTACATCAGGGACGCCCATAGCGATTACCTTGCAGGACATGGCTGCAATCATGAATAATACCCTGTCAGAGGTATTATCCAGGTTGCCTGAATTAAGAGGCAAGCGCGATTGCTCTGGGGTTAGGAGAAATACAGAGCGCGCAGATGCTGTAAGGGCCATGTCTGATACTGCGTCACAATATGCAGATCATGAGGACGGAGAGCTTCAGTCTGTGGGTGACATCTCTGATTCGGGGAAACCTGATTCAGAGATTTCTAATTTTAAATTTAAGCTTGAGAACCTCCGTGTGTTGCTTGGGGAGGTATTAGCTGCTCTGAATGACTGTAACACAGTTGCAGTACCAGAGAAATTGTGTAGGCTGGATAAATACTATGCGGTACCGGTGTGTACTGATGTTTTTCCTATACCTAAAAGGCTTACAGAAATTATTAGCAAGGAGTGGGATAGACCGGGGGTGCCTTTTTCCCCACCTCCTATATTTAGAAAAATGTTTCCAATAGACGCCATTACACGGGACTTATGGCAGACGGTCCCTAAGGTGGAGGGAGCAGTTTCTACTTTAGCAAAGCGTACTACTATCCCGGTTGAGGACAGTTGTGCTTTTTCAGATCCAATGGATAAAAAATTGGAGGGTTACCTTAAGAAAATGTTTATTCAACAAGGTTTTATTTCTCTTGTTAAGTGTATCCAGTCCACGGATCATCCATTACTTATGGGATATATTCTCCTTCCCAACAGGAAGTTGCAAGAGTCCACCCACAGCAAAGCTGCTATATAGCTCCTCCCCTAACTGCCATTACCAGTCATTCTCTTGCAAGTCTCAACATAGATAGGAGGTCGTGAGAGTCTGTGGTTTTTTATACTTAGTTTATTTCTTCAATCAAAAGTTTGTTATTTTTAAATGGCACCGGAGTGTGCTGTTTATCTCAGGCAGTATTTGGAAGAAGAATCTGCCTGCGTTTTTTCTATGATCTTAGCAGACGTAACTAAGATCCAGTTGCTGTTCTCACACATTCTGAGGAGTAAGGTACTTCAGAGGGGGAATGGCGTGCAGGTTTTCCTGCAAATAAGGTATGTGCATTAAAATATTTTTCTAAGGAATGGAATTGACTAAGAAAATACTGCTGATACCGAAGTAATGTAAGTACAGCCTTTAAATGCAGTGAAAGCGACTGGTACCAGGCTGATTGATAGAGATATATGCTAAGGTATGTGCAGTAATATATTTTTCTAAGGAATGGAATTGACTAAGAAAATACTGCTGATACCGAAGTAATGTAAGTAAAGCCTTAAATGCAGTGATAGCGACTGGATCAGGCTTATTAATAGACATACATACTCTTATAAGAATGTTTTTTAAAACGTTTGCTGGCATGTTTAATCGTTTTTTAACATATGTTTGGTGATAAAACTTATTGGGGCCTAATTTTTCCACATGGCTGGCTTAAATTTTGCATAGAAACAGTTATAGGGAAGGTAATCCACAGCTCAGCTGTGGCAGTTTTGTTGTGTCTGTTTAAAAAAATGTCGTTTTTTTTTTTTTTATCTGTTTTTTGCATTAAGGGGTTAATCATCCATTTGCAAGTGGGTGCAATGCTCTGTTAACTTATTACATGTACTGTAAAAATTTCGTTTGATTTACTGCCTTTTTTCACTGTTTTTCAAAT
Source organism: Bombina bombina (assembly GCF_027579735.1). Lineage (NCBI taxonomy): Eukaryota > Metazoa > Chordata > Amphibia > Anura > Bombinatoridae > Bombina > Bombina bombina. The sequence goes on along the minus strand of NC_069501.1, from coordinate 707,819,584 downwards.
TTTGACAAAATTTGTTTCTCTTAAAGGCACAGTAACGTTTGTTATATTTGCTTGATAACTTGATTTAAAGTGTTTTCCAAGCTTACTAGTCTCTTTATTAGTTCTAACATGTCTAACATAGAGGAGGCTCTGTGTTTATTATGTTTAAAGCCATGGTGGAACCCCATTTTAGAATGTGTACCAGATGTACTGATTTCATGTTAAACAATAAAGATCATTTTTTGTATTTAAAAACATTATCACCAGAGGATTCTGTCGAGGGGGAAGTTATGCCGACTAACTCTCCCCACGTGTCAGACCCTTTGACTCCCGCTTTAGGGACTCACGCTCAAATGGCGCCAAGTACATCAAGGGCACCCATAGCGTTTATTTTACCAGAGGATTCTGTCGAGGGGGAAGTTATGCCAACTAACTCTCCCCACGTGTCAGACCCTTTGACTCCCGCTCCAGGGACTCACGCTCAAATGGCGCCAAGTATATCAATGGCGCCCATAGCGTTTATTTTACAAGACATGGCAAAGGTTGTGTATAATACACTGGCAGCAGTATTAGTCAGACTACCTGAAATTAAAGGAAAGCAAAACAGCTCTGGGGGTAGATACAGAGCATACAGACGCTTTAAGAACCATGTCTGATACTACCTCACAATATGCTTAGTCTGTGGGTGATATTTGTGACTCAGGGAAGATGATTTAACCTGATTCTGATATTTCTACATTTAAAATTTATGCTTGAGAACCTCCACTTGTTGCTCAGGGAGGCTTTAGCTGCTCTGAATGAATGTGTACAATCGCAGTGCCAGAGAAATTGTGTAGACTGGATAAATAATATGCAGTGCCGGTGTGTACTTATGTTTTTCCAATACCTAAAGAGGTTTACTAAAATTTTTCATAAGGAATGGGATAGACCAGGTGTGCCGTTCTCTTCCCCTCCTATTTTTTAGAAGAATGTTTTCTAATAGTTGCCACCACACGGGACTTATGGCAGACAGTTCCTAAGGTGGAGAGAAGAGTTTCTACTCTAGCTAAGCGTACCACTACCTCTGGCGAGGACTGTTGTGCTTTTTTAGATCCAATGGATAAAAAATGTTTATTCAACAAGGTTTTATCCTGCAGCCCCTTGCACGCATTGCTCCTGTCACTGCTGCTGCGGCGTTCTGGTTTGAGTCTCTTGATGAGGCTTTACAGGCTCCATTGGATGAATATATTTGACAAGCTTAGAGCACTTAAGCTAGCCAATTCCTTTGTTTTCTGATGCCTTTGTTCCTTTGACTAGACTAACGGCTAAGAATTCTGTTTTTTACTATACTGGCGCGCAGAGCGCTATGGCTTATATCATGGTCAGCTGTCGTGACTTTAATAAATAAGCTACTTAACTTCCCTTCAAGGGGCAGACCCTATTCAGGCCTAGTTTGAAGGAGATTATTACTTATATCACTGGAGGAAAAGATCATGCCCTTCCTCAGGACAGGTCCAAATCAAGGGACAAAAAAGGCCTAATTTTCGTGCCTTTCGAAAATTCAAGGCAGGTGTGGCATCAACTTCCTCTAAGGCAAAATAAGAGGGAACTTTTGCTCAGTCCAAGGCGGTCTGGAGACAACCGGACCTGGAACAAAGATAAGCAGGTCAAGGAGCCTGCTGCTGCCTCTAAAACAGCATGAGGAACGGACCCCTATCTGGTAACGGATCCTATAGGGGGCAGACTTCATTCTTCGCCCAGGCGTGGGCAAGAGATGCCCAGGATCCCTGGGCATTGGAAATTATACCCCAGAGATATCTTCTGGATTTCAAAGCTTTCCCCCCCAAAAAAGGGGAGTTTTTGCCTTTCACATTTATCTGCAAACCAGATAAAGAAAGAGACATTCTTGCATTGTGTACGTGACCCATTCAGTTCCAATAGAGGAACAGGGACACAGTTTTCCTCAAATCGGTTTGTGGTTCCCAAGGAAAGGAAACCTTCAGACCTATTTTGGATCTAAAAGTTCTTAAACAAATTCTTTAGAATTCTATCATTTAAGATGGAAACTATTCGTACCATCTTAACTATGATCCAGGAGAGTCAATAGAGGACTACAATGGATTTGAAGGATGCTTATCCTCACATTACGATGCATAAAGATCACCATCGGTTTTTCAGGTTTGCCTTTCTAGACAGGCATTACCAGTTTGTAGCTCTTTCCTTTGGGTTAACTACAGCCCCTAGAATCTTTATGGAGGTTCTGGGGTCACTTTGGCGGTCCTTAGGCCGCGGGGCATAGAAGTGGCCCCTTATTTAGACGACATCCTGATACAGGCGTCAAACATCCAAGTTGCCAAGTCTCATACGGACGTAGTACTGGCATTTCTGAGATCGCATGGGTGGAAAGTGAACAAGGAAAGAGTTCTCTATCCCCAATATCAAGGGTTTCCCTCCTAGGGATTCTGATAGATTTTGTAGAAATTAAAATTTACCTGACGGAGTCCAGGTTGTCAAAGTTTCTAAATTTTTGCCGTGTTCTTCATTCCATCCGCGCCCTTTGGTGGCTCAGTACATGAATGTAATCGGCTTAATGGTAGCGGCAAGGGACATAGTACCGTTTGCACGCCTACATTTCAGACCACTGCAACTATGCATGCTCAGCCAGAGGAACGGGGATTACACAGATTTGTTCTCCTGTTAAATCCGGACCAAGAAACCAGAGATTCTCTTCTCTGGTGACTATCTCGGGTCCATCTGTCCAAGGGTATGACCTTCCGCAGGTCAGATGGGACAATTGTTACAACAGATGCCAGCCTTTTAGGTTGGGATACAGTCTGGAACTCCCTGAAGGCTCAGGGATAGTGGACTCAGGAGGAGACCCTCCTTCTAATGAATATTCTGGAACTGGGAGCGATATTCCATGCTCTTCAGACTTGGCCTCAGTTAGCAACTCTGAGGTACATCATATTTCAGTTGGACAATATCACGACTGTGGCTTACATCAACCATCAAGGGGGAACAGAAGTTCCCTAGCAATGTTAGAAGTCTTAAAATAATTCACTGGACAGAGACTCACTCTTGTCTAAAAGCTATCCTTATCCCAGGTGTTGAGAACTGGGAGGCAGATTTTCTAAGTCGTCAGACTTTTCATCCGGGGGAGTGGGAATTCCCTCCGGAGGGGTTTGCACAAGATCAAGCAGGGGAGTGCTTTGGTGCTTTTGACAGCGCCTGCGTGGCCACGCAGGACCTGGTATGCAGATCTGGTGGACATGTCATCCTTTCCACCACGGTCTCTGCTTCTGAGACAGGACCCTCTACCTCAGGGTCTTTTCAACCATCTAAATATAACTAATCTGAGATGGACTGCCTGGAGACAGAACGCTTGATGTTATCAAAGCATGGCTTCTCCGAGTCAGTAATTGATACCTTAATACAGGCATAAAAGCCTGTCTCTAGGAAAATTTAACATAAGATATGGTGTAAATATCTTATTGTTATGAATCCAAGGGTTACTCATGGAGTAAAGTCTGGATTCCCAGGATATTTATCTTTTCTCCAAGATGATTTTGAGAAAAGGGTTGTCAGCTAGTTCTTTAAAAGGACAGATTTCTACTCTGTCTATTCTTTTGCACAAGCGTCTGGCAGGTATTCTAGACGTTCAGGCATTTGGTCAGGCTTTGGTTAGAACCAAGCCTGTGGTTAAAAATGTTGCTCCGCCATGGAGCTTAAAGCTGGTTCTTAAGGTTCTTCAAGGAGTTCCATTTGAACCTTTTCATTCCATAGATATCAAACTTCTATCTTGGAAAGTTACTTTTTGGTAGCTATTTCCTCGGCTCATAGAGTCTCCGAGTTATCTGCGTTGCAATGTGATTCTCCTTATCTGGTTGTCCGTACGGATAAGGTAGTCCTGTGTACCAACCTGGGTTTTTACCTAAGGTGGTATCTAACAAGAATATCACTCAAGAGATTGTTGTTCCATTCTTGTATCCTAATCCTTCTTCAAAGAAGGAACGTCTATTACACAATTTGGACGTGGTTCGTGTTTTAAAGTTTTACTTACAAGCTACTACAGATTTTCATCAAACATTCACCTTGTTTGTTGTCTATTCTGGACAGAGGAGAGGTCAAAGGACTTCAGCAACCTCTCTGTCTTTTTGGTTAAAAAGCATAATTCCTTTAGCTTATGAGACTGCTGGACAGCAGCCTCCTGAAGGGATTACAGCTCATTCTACTAGAGCTGTGGTTTTCACTTGGGCCTTTTTTAAATGTGGCTTCTGTTGAACAGATTACAAGACGGAGTCTTGGTCTGCGTTTCATACTTTTTCAAATTTAACAAATTTGATACCTTGCTTCTTCGGAGGCTATTTTTGGGAGAAAGGGTTTTTTACAGGCAGTGGTAACTTCCGTTTAAGTACCTGCCTTGTCCCTCCCATCATCCGTGTACTTTAGCTTTGGTATTGGTATCCCATAAGTAATGGATGATCCGTGGACTGGATACACTTAACAAGAGAAAACATAATTTATGCTTACCTGATAAATTTATTTCTCTTGTAGTGTATCCAGTCCACGGCCCGCCCTGTCACTTTAAGGCAGGTAATTTTTCCATTAAACTACAGTCACCACTGCACCCTATGGTTTTCCTTTCTCTGCATGTTTTCGGTCGAATGACTGGTAATGGCAGTTAGGGGAGGAGCTATATAGCAGCTTTGCTGTGGGTGGACTCTTGCAACTTCCTGTTGGGAAGGAGAATATATCCCATAAGTAATGGATGATCCGTGGACTGGATACACTACAAGAGAAATAAATTTATCAGGTAAGCATAAATTATGTTTTTACAGCCCCTTGCATGCATTGCGCCTGTCACGGCCGCGGCGGCATTCTGGTTTGAGGCCCTGGAAGAGGCCATCCATACAGCTTCATTGACTGAAATTATTGACAAGCTTAGAACACTTAAGCTAGCTAACTCATTTGTTTCTGATGCCATTGTTCATTTGACTAAACTAACGGCTAAGAATTCTGGATTCGCCATCCAAGCGCGTAGCGCGCTATGGCTTAAATCCTGGTCAGCTGACGTGACTTCGAAGTCTAAATTACTCAACATTCCTTTCAAGGGGCAGACCTTATTCAGGCCTGGTTTGAAGGAAATTATTGCTGACATTACTGGAGGTAAGGGTCACACCCTTCCTCAGGACAGGGCCAAAGCAAAGGCCAAACTTTCGAAATTTCAAGGCAGGTGCAGCATCAACTTCCTCCGCTTCAAAACAAGAGGGAACTTTTGCTCAATCTAAGCAGGCCTGGAAACCTAACCAGTCCTGGAGCAAAGGCAAGCAGGCCAGAAAGCCTGCTGCTGCCCCCAAGACAGCATGAAGGAACGGCCCCCTATCCGGCGATGGATCTAGTAGGGGGCAGACTTTCTCTCTTCGCCCAGGCGTGGGCAAGAGATGTTCAGGATCCCTGGGCGTTGGAGATCATATCTCAGGGATATCTTCTGGACTTCAAAGCTTCCCCTCCACAAGGGAGATTTCATCTTTCAAGGCTATCTGCAAATCAGATAAAGAAAGAGGCATTCCTACGCTGTGTGCAAGACCTACTAGTTATGGGAGTGATCCATCCAGTTCCGCGGACGGAACAAGGACAGGGTTTTTATTCAAATCTGTTTGTGGTTCCCAAAAAAGAGGGAACCTTCAGACCAATTTTGGATCTAAAGATCTTAAACAAATTCCTCTTTCCATCTTTCAAAATGGAAACTATTCGGACCATCCTACCCATGATCCAAGAGGGTCAGTACATGACCACAGTGGACTTATAGGATGCCTACCTTCACATACTGATTCACAAAGATCATCATCGGTTTCTAAGGTTTGCCTTTCTAGACAGGCATTACCAATTTGTAGCTCTTCCCTTCGGGTTGGCTACAGCCCCGAGAATCTTTACAAAGGTTCTGGGCTCACTTCTGGCGGTTCTAAGACCGCGAGGCATAGCGGTGGCTCCGTATCTAGACGACATCCTGATACAGGCGTCAAGCTTTCAAGTTGCCAAGTCTCATACAGAGATAGTTCTGGCATTTCTGAGGTCGCACGGGTGGAAAGTGAACGAGGAAAAGAGTTCTCTATCCCCACTCAAAAGAGTCTCCTTCTTAGGGACTCTTATAGATTCTGTATAAATTAAAATTTACCTGACGGAGTCCAGGTTATCAAAACTTCTAAATGCTTGCCGTGTTCTTCACTCCATTCCGCGCCCTTCGGTAGCTCAGTGTATGGAGGTAATCGGCTTAATGGTAGCAGCAATGGACATAGTGCCATTTGCGTGCCTTCATCTCAGACCGCTGCAATTATGTATGCTGAGTCAGTGGAATGGGGATTACAGATTTGTCCCCTCTGCTAAATCTGGATCAAGAGACCAGAGATTCTCTTCTCTGGTGGTTGTTTCGGGTACACCTGTCCAAGGGTATGACCTTTCGCAGGCCAGATTGGACAATTGTAACAACAGATGCCAGCCTTCTAGGTTGGGGTGCAGTCTGGAATTCCCTGAAGGCACAGGGATCGTGGACTCAGGAGGAGAAACTCCTTCCAATAAATATTCTGGAGTTAAGAGCGATATTCAATGCTCTTCTGGCTTGGCCTCAGTTAGCAACACTGAGGTTCATCAGATTTCAGTCGGACAACATCACGACTGTGGCTTACATCAACCATCAAGGGGGAACCAGGAGTTCCCTAGCGATGTTAGAAGTCTCAAAAATAATTCGCTGGGCAGAGTACCACTCTTGCCACCTGTCAGCAATCCATATCCCAGGCGTGGAGAACTGGGAGGGGGATTTTCTAAGTCGTCAGACTTTCCATCCGGGGGAGTGGGAACTCCATCCGGAGGTGTTTGCTCAGTTGATTCATTGTTGGGGCAAACCAGAGTTGGATCTCATGGCGTCTCGCCAGAACGCCAAGCTTCCTTGTTAAGGATCCAGGTCCAGGGACCCAGAAGCGACGCTGATAGATGCGCTAGCAGCGCCTTGTTTCTTCAACCTGGCTTATGTGTTTCCACCGTTTCCTCTGCTCCCTCGACTGATTGCCAAAATCAAACAGGAGAGAGCATCAGTGATTCTGATAGCACCTGCGTGGCCACGCAGGACTTGGTATGCAGACCTAGTGGACATGTCATCCTTTCCACCATGGACTCTGCCTCTAAGACAGGACCTTCTGATACAAGGTCCTTTCAATCATCCAAATCTAATTTCTCTGAGACTGACTGCATGGAGATTGAACGCTTGATTCTATCAAAGCGTGGCTTCTCCGAGTCAGTCATTGATACTTTAATACAGGCACGAAAGCCTGTTACCAGGAAAATCTACCACAAGATATGGAGTAAATATCTTTATTGGTGTGAATCCAAGACTTACTCATGGAGTAAAGTTAGGATTCCTAGAATATTGTCTTTTCTCCAAGAGGGCTTGGACAAAGGATTATCAGCTAGTTCCGTAAAGGGACAGATTTCTGCTCTGTCTATTCTTTTGCACAAGCGTCTGGCAGAGGTTCCAGACGTCCAGGCATTTTGCCAGGCTTTGGTTAGATTTAAGCCTGTGTTTAAACCTGTTGCTCCCCCGTGGAGCTTAAACTTGGTTCTTAAGGTTCTTCAAGGAGTTCCGTTTGAACCCCTTCATTCCATTGATATTAAACTTTTATCTTGGAAATTTCTGTTTTTGATGGCTATTTCCTCGGCTCGGAGAGTCTCTGAGCTATCTGCCTTACAATGTTATTCTCCCTATCTGATTTTTCATTCAGATAAGGTAGTTCTGCGTACCAAACCTGGTTTTTTACCTAAGGTGGTTTCTAACAAGAATATCAATCAAGAGATTTTTGTTCCATCGTTGTGCCCTAATCCTTCTTCAAAGAAGGAACGTCTTTTACATAATCTGGACGTAGTCCGTGCCTTGAAGTTTTACTTACAAGCTATTAAGGATTTTCGTCAAACATCTTTCCTGTTTGTCGTTTACTCTGGACAGAGGAGAGGTCAAAAAGCTTCGGCAACCTCTTTCCTTTTGGCTTTGGAGCGTAATAAGCCTAGCCTATGAGACTGCTGGACAGCAGCCCCCTGAAAGGATTACAGCTCATTCTACTAGAGCTGTGGCTTCCACCTGGGCCTTCAAAAATGAGGCCTCTGTTGAACAGATTTGCAAGGCTGCGACTTAGTCTTTGCTTCACACTTTTTCAAAATTTTACAAATTTGATACTTTTGCTTCTTCGGAGGCTGTGTTTGGGAGAAAGGTTCTTCAGGCAGTGGTTCCTTCCGCTTAATCCTGCCCTGTCCCTCCCATCATCCGTGTACTTTAGCTTTGGTATTGGTATCCCACAAGTAATGGATGATCCGTGGACTGGATACACTTAACAAGAGAAAACATAATTTATGCTTACCTGATAAATGTATTTCTCTTGTAGTGTATCCAGTCCACGGCCCGCCCTGTCCTTTTAAGGCAGGTCTAAATTTTAATTAAACTACAGTCACCACTGCACCCTATGGTTTCTCCTTTTTCTGTTTGTTTTCGGTCGAATTACTGGATATGACAGTTAGGGGAGGAGCTATATAGCAGCTCTGCTGTGGGTGATCCTCTTGCAGCTTCCTGTTGGGAAGGAGAATATCCCACAAGTAATGGATGATCCGTGGACTGGATACACTTAACAAGAGAAATAAATTTATCAGGTAAGCATAAATTATGTTTTTATACAAAGTGAGCTACAGTATGAGGGCTCTCAAGCTTATAATCTTTAAGGTATCTTAACCACATAACTTTGTATAAAAACAATAGCAAGATAGACAGTGACATACTGACCCATGGGATAATACAGGGATGGACATTAACCACTTGGATATCAGAGGGTTCAGTCTAAAACTTTAAAATACCTTCATTGTACAGTTCTCTCCTTAGATCCCGGTGGAATCTGTTGATCCAGAATATAAGACTCAACTGAAGCTTCTTTTAAAAACACCACACACAGTGTTTAACTCTTACCGTCATTGCTGTTGATAAAATACAGTACGCACGCAAAGTTCTAATTCACAGCTGTTTTTTATGTCCAAAGAAACCACCATGACTCTTTCACCCTCCTACGGTTGTCTGTCATAATGCTTTGAGAGGATCTGGATTGTTGCTGCTTTCTTCCTGAATAACCACGCCGACTGGAGCTCTCCCTTCTTAGCTTTGTGACATTCTGGAACTTGTAGTTCCCAGCTGGGCAGTTTATAAAGGATCCAGCTGCACCAGGCTATATTTTAGGTGCAGCTGGCAGCAGCAAATGTCAAGGGTTATTAGGGGCCACCAAACCAGTGCGACAGGGTCTAATTTTAGGGAGCCAATAGCACCGGGTTTGATGAGCACTGCTGTAAACCTTACATTCTAATATGGAACAAATGGGTACAGCTCAGATCTCTATACTATCCACTGAACTTTTGGAGGGGTGATCTTCAGTGCACACCATTTAACCCCTTCCAAACACTGTTTGCTCTTTCTGAATTATTTATTGTTATGCCACCAGCTGCCAAATGCGGTGATCATTCTCAGACTTGTAGCTTTACTAGGATTTTTCAAAAAGGCAACCCTCTTAAATTCTCCTCTGACACAAGGAGTATATTTGAATTCTTCTTCTGAGCATGGATTATTAGAAACTCAGGACCCTTTGCCTAAAAAAGTGGCAGATGGTGTTTCCTTTAATTTCATACTGGAACATAGTGGATGACCCTCCTACATTGGATAATAGGCTTTTTAAGAGAATTGATCAGTTATTTAAGGCAACCCTATTCCTGATATCATTTCTAAGGATTGGAATAAACAAGGTGTTTCCTTTGTACTATCTGAAAAATTAAAAAAAAAATGTTTTCTCTCCCCTGTACTAAATTAGAAATGTTTGAAACAATTCTTAAAGTTGATGGGGCAATTTCCAATTTTCTTGCTAGATGGACTGCCATTCCTTTAAAGGTGTTCCTTCCAATTAGCAAATTTTATGTTTAAGTCAACGTAGCTTTTGTAATGGCAGCTACGGTGGTCTGGTGGGACAACCTTTCTAAACTAGCTTCTAATCAAGCTTCCCTGGGGATAATCCAGGATCGCTTGAACCTTTTGAGGACAGCATACAGCTTTTTTTGACATGCAGCAGTTTCAATTATACACATTAATGCTGGGAGTTCTGCTATGGTTGACCTGGCAAGATGTACCTTGTGGCTAAAGTCTTGGTCAGCAGACATAGATGAAGCCCATAGTCTCTAAGATGAGACTGTTATTTTTTCCTTTTAAATGAAAAAGGAAAGATGCAATTATAGCCACAGGCACTGGAGGAGATGGATCCTTCCTGTCTCAAGACAAAAAATATATAAGGGCAATCAGAGGCCTTCAGGTCATTTTTTGTTTCTTTTGGCAGTCACAAAATTCGAGATCACCTTTTTTTTTACCTAGCATTCAGGTTCTCCCAAAACGCCTTGGAAGTCCAATGCTTCTTGGTCTAACAGCAAACAGGCCGATAAGCCATTCCCCACCTCCAAATCAACATGAAGGTACAGCCTCCGATCCACACCAGAATCTGGTAGGGGCAGACTGAATCTTTTTCTGGAGGCTTGGAAAAGATCTGTTCAGGACCCATTAGTTTTAAACTTCATTTCTCAAGGTTATCGAATATGCTATCATTCAAAGCTCCCGAGAGGGAAATTCCTCCTGTCTCAAACTCCTAAAGATCCAGTAAAGGTCAAAGGCTTCTTAGCTTGTGTTCAAGATCTAGAATTGACGGGAGTCATAGTCTCTGTTCCAGAGCTAAATCAGGGATTTTACTCCAATCTGTTTATTGTTCCAAAGAAAGAGGACACCTTTTTGGCCCATCCTAGATCTCAAGACTTTGAACAAATTTCTGGATAGTTTTTGTTTTTGCTGCACTTGCCCAATATGGGATTGCTGTGTTTTTAACACAGTATCAAAAGCAAAAATCCTGAGATGTTGCATATCTAATTGCATATCTTACCCAGAATTATCTAGTGCTTTGGTAACAGTGTATACGTGGTTCTGGGTAAAAGCAGGGATACTTCCCTAGATGTGCTAATTGCCTGTGCAATAAGTCTGTTGATTTGCTTTTATAAAAACAAATTTCTAAAATTTCTACCATAGACTTAAAGGGATAGTAAGCTCAATTTTTTTCTTCCATATTTCAAAACCTCAAATTCTGTTCTTATATTAAGCAATTAGCACGCATTAGCAATTTTTTATAGATTACCTGTAATTTGCATTTCAACATCTTTATTCTGCCAAACCCTCTTTTCACCTCATTATACATGGCAAATTAAGGAGTTCTACTTACGTAGAACAAAGATGGCGCCCTGCATGCGCATTTACTATTATCACTGACAGCGCATGCGCAGAACTGTCCTCTTTCATTCACTGTCAGCCAGCGTGTCATCAACTCTGTGCCAGATTCTGCTGAGGCCAGTGACGTTTCAGTGGAAGTGGCGCACCAGTGCGCTGAAGATAAAGGCACACACTGTATACAGTCAGGTCTTCAGGAGCGCAAAGAGTAGCAACAGCTAATTAAAGGGCCACTAAACCCAAAATCTTTCTTTCATGATTCAAATAGAACATACAAATTTAAACAACATTACAATTTACTTCTATTATTTATTTTGCTTCATTTTTTAGATATCCTTATTTGAAGAAAAAGCAATGCACATGGGTGAGCCAATCACGTGAGGCTTATATGTGCAGCAACCAATCAGCAGCTACTGAGCATATCTAGATATGCTTTTCAGCAAAGAATATCAAGAGAATAAAACAAATTAGATAATAGAAGTAAATTAGAAAGATTTTTAAAAATGCATTATCTTTCTAAATCTTGAGAGAAAAAATGTGGGTATCATGGCCCTTTAAGTATATTTAAAACCCCTGTTCGTAGATCCCCCTAGTCTGATGAGCAATTCTTAAATGAGATGCACGTGTGTTTGCTTAGATACAGTAAAATGGATGACCGGACTTTCACTGCTAACTGCGTATGCGAGTGCCCACAGATTAAAATGTGCATGAGGATAACAAGGGAGAACCCTTTATTTAAATATTCTAATTAGAGGTCCGTGCTGCAGCCCCAATGGATGAAGGGATAGCATACATTGTCTAACTCCAGCCTACATTTATGAGCGGTCGTTGAGGCCGTTTAGATGGGAGCATAAAATAAAACTGTATTAAAGATTCAAGCTTCGTTGAAAGATCAGAGTAAGTAGGTTTAACCCTTTGAAACATAAACTAAGTGATTATGCATTTTTTCTAAGTTCAAAAAATGTAAGTTTTCTAACCATTTAACCAATGCCTATCTACGTATCCCTATTCACATGAATCATGTACATACATGTATATATATATACACACACACACACACTGTATATTATTTATTTATTACAACCTCAGAGTTGATTCCAGTCAAGAGATCTTAAAAAAAAAAAAACCAATAACAACCACTGAACAAATAATATAATACACATTTAAAAAAAAATTGTTATACATGACAAAGGCTGAAGCTTTTCCCAAATGAGTTAAAGGAATATTCACAGTATTCTGAAAAAGGCTTTGAAAGGGTCCACAACCCCATTATTCCAATACTGTGCATATCCAATTAACTTATTTGGTAAAGTTTGAGCTTCTGTGATCTATACATTCACACCATATACACACCATATACATGCGCACACAAACACACCATACACACCATTCACACAAACACACACACACCATACACCACACAAACATACATCACACACACACCACACACACACCATATACACACACACACACACACACCATATATATACACACACACACACACACACACACCATATATATATACACACATCACACACACCCACCATATATATATATATACACACACACACCATATACACACATACACACACACACACACAACATAAACATACACACACCAAACACAGGCACACTTATTAAAGAACAAAAAAAAAAATCTGTCTAAGTATTTTGGTTGGCTCCTACACTCCTAGAATACATTTGTTAAGCCCTGACTTACCTTTTCTGCAATGTGCTGTTACCCTGTACCGCACTGGAGTTCAGGAAGTGGAAGGAAATTGAAAAGAGAGGAACGTAGCAAATATTTACAGAGAGAGAACGGAACAGTGACAACTGCAGGCAGAAATTAAAATTGCAGGCAAAAAAAATTTCCGCTGCCGTTCTTTCTGCAGAGACCCTTCAGTTTCTGCGATAAGATCGCATAGTGTTCTGCCTTGGGGCAGAGTGTTGACCAAAGTACTGGGAAACCTTTTGCAAGTGTTGCGAGCTTAGAGAATATCTGTATCTACACATCTAGATGATATATGGTACAGGCCCCTCTTTAACTGGTAGTGACTTACACTGAAACTGTTCACTGGTTCGCAGTCATTGTTGGGGAATCACTCTACCAACGAGATCCTTAAAGGGACAGTCTAGTCAAAATTAAACTTTCATGATTCAGATAGGGCATGCAATTTTAAACAACTTTCCAATTTACTTTTATCATTAAATTTGCTTTCTCTTGTTAAGTGTATCCAGTCCACGGATCATCTATTACTTGTGGGATATTCTCCTTCCCAACAGGAAGTTGCAAGAGAATCACCCACAGCAGAGCTGCTATATAGCTCCTCCCCTCACTGCCATACCCAGTCATTCTTTTGCAACTCTCAACTAAGATGGAGGTCGTAAGAGGACTGTGGTGTTTTATACTTAGTTTATTTCTTCAATCAAAAGTTTGTTATTTTTAAATGGTACCGGAGTGTACTGTTTATCTCAGGCAGTATTTAGAAGGAGAATCTGCCTGCGTTTTCTATGATCTTAGCAGAAGTAACTAAGATCCTTTGCTGTTCTCACATGTTCTAAAGGAGTGAGGTAACTTCAGAGGGGGAATAGCGTGCAGGTTTTCCTGCAATAAGGTATGTGCAGTTAAAATATTTTTCTAGGGATGGAATTTGCTAGAAAATGCTGCTGATACTGAAGTATTGTAAGTAAAGCCTTAAATGCAGTGATAGCGACTGGTATCAGGCTTATTAATAGAGATACATACTCTTATAAAAGTGTATTTTAAAACGTTTGCTGGCATGTTTAATCGTTTTTTACATATGTTTGGTGATAAAACTTATTGGGGCCTAGTTTTTTCCACATGGCTGGCTTGAATTTTGCCTAGAAACAGTTCCCTGAGGCTTCCCACTGTTGTAATATGAGTGGGAGGGGCCTATTTTGGCGTTTTTTTGCACAGCAAAAATTACAGACACAGACATCCAGCTTCTTCCTGCATGATCCAGGACTTCTCTGAAGGGCTTAAAAGGCTTCAAAAGTCGTATTGAGGGAGGTAAAAAGCCACAGTAGAGCTGTGGCAGTTGTTGTGACTGTTTAAAAACATAATTTATGTAAGAACTTACCTGATAAATTCATTTCTTTCATATTAGCAAGAGTCCATGAGCTAGTGACGTATGGGATATACATTCCTACCAGGAGGGGCAAAGTTTCCCAAACCTCAAAATGCCTATAAATACACCCCTCACCACACCCACAATTCAGTTTAACGAATAGCCAAGAAGTGGGGTGATAAAAAAGTGCGAAAGCATATAAAATAAGGAATTGGAATAATTGTGCTTTATACAAAATCATAACCACCACAAAAAAAGGGCGGGCCTCATGGACTCTTGCTAATATGAAAGAAATGAATTTATCAGGTAAGTTCTTACATAAATTATGTTTTCTTTCATGTAATTAGCAAGAGTCCATGAGCTAGTGACGTATGGGATAATGACTAACCAAGATGTGGATCTTTCCACACAAGAGTCACTAGAGAGGGAGGGATAAAATAAAGACAGCCAATTCCTGCTGAAAATAATCCACACCCAAAATAAAGTTTAACGAAAAACATAAGCAGAAGATTCAAACTGAAACCGCTGCCTGAAGTACTTTTCTACCAAAAACTGCTTCAGAAGAAGAAAATACATCAAAATAGTAGAATTTAGTAAAAGTATGCAAAGAGGACCAAGTTGCTGCTTTGCAGATCTGGTCAACCGAAGCTTCATTCCTAAACGCCCAGGAAGTAGAAACTGACCTAGTAGAATGAGCTGTAATTCTCTGAGGCGGAGTTTTACCCGACTCAACATAGGCAAGATGAATTAAAGATTTCAACCAAGATGCCAAAGAAATGGCAGAAGCTTTCTGGCCTTTTCTAGAACCGGAAAAGATAACAAATAGACTAGAAGTCTTACGGAAAGATTTCGTAGCTTCAACATAATATTTCAAAGCTCTAACAACATCCAAAGAATGCAACGATTTCTCCTTAGAATTCTTAGGATTAGGACATAATGAAGGAACCACAATTTCTCTACTAATGTTGTTGGAATTCACAACTTTAGGTAAAAATTCAAAAGAAGTTCGCAACACCGCCTTATCCTGATGAAAAATCAGAAAAGGAGACTCACAAGAAAGAGCAGATAATTCAGAAACTCTTCTGGCAGAAGAGATGGCCAAAAGGAACAAAACTTTCCAAGAAAGTAATTTAATGTCCAATGAATGCATAGGTTCAAACGGAGGAGCTTGAAGAGCCCCCAGAACCAAATTCAAACTCCAAGGAGGAGAAATTGACTTAATGACAGGTTTTATACGAACCAAAGCTTGTACAAAACAATGAATATCAGGAAGAATAGCAATCTTTCTGTGAAAAAGAACAGAAAGAGCAGAGATTTGTCCTTTCAAAGAACTTGCGGACAAACCCTTATCTAAACCATCCTGAAGAAATTGTAAAATTCTCGGTATTCTAAAAGAATGCCAGGAAAAATGATGAGAAAGACACCAAGAAATATAAGTCTTCCAGACTCTATAATATATCTCACGAGATACAGATTTACGAGCCTGTAACATAGTATTAATCACAGAGTCAGAGAAACCTCTTTGACCAAGAATCAAGCGTTCAATCTCCATACCTTTAAATTTAAGGATTTCAGATCCTGATGGAAAAAAGGACCTTGTGACAGAAGGTCTGGTCTTAACGGAAGAGTCCACGGTTGGCAAGAGGCCATCCGGACAAGATCCGCATACCAAAACCTGTGAGGCCATGCCGGAGCTACCAGCAGAACAAACGAGCATTCCTTCAGAATCTTGGAGATTACTCTTGGAAGAAGAACTAGAGGCGGAAAGATATAGGCAGGATGATACTTCCAAGGAAGTGATAATGCATCCACTGCCTCCGCCTGAGGATCCCGGGATCTGGACAGATACCTGGGAAGTTTCTTGTTTAGATGGGACGCCATCAGATCTATTTCTGGAAGTTCCCACATTTGAACAATCTGAAGAAATACCTCTGGGTGAAGAGACCATTCGCCCGGATGCAACGTTTGGCGACTGAGATAATCCGCTTCCCAATTGTCTATACCTGGGATATGAACCGCAGAGATTAGACAGGAGCTGGATTCCGCCCAAACCAAAATTCGAGATACTTCTTTCATAGCCAGAGGACTGTGAGTCCCTCCTTGATGATTGATGTATGCCACAGTTGTGACATTGTCTGTCTGAAAACAAATGAACGATTCTCTCTTCAGAAGAGGCCAAAACTGAAGAGCTCTGAAAATTGCACAGAGTTCCAAAATATTGATCGGTAATCTCACCTCCTGAGATTCCCAAACTCCTTGTGCCGTCAGAGATCCCCACACAGCTCCCCAACCTGTGAGACTTGCATCTGTTGAAATTACAGTCCAGGTCGGAAGCACAAAAGAAGCCCCCTGAATTAAACGATGGTGATCTGTCCACCATGTTAGAGAGTGTCGAACAATCGGTTTTAAAGATATTAATTGAGATATCTTCGTGTAATCCTTGCACCATTGCTTCAGCATACAGAGCTGAAGAGGTCGCATGTGAAAACGAGCAAAGGGGATCGCGTCCGATGCAGCAGTCATAAGACCTAGAATTTCCATGCATAAGGCTACCGAAGGGAATGATTGTGACTGAAGGTTTCGACAAGCTGCAATCAATTTTAGACGTCTCTTGTCTGTTAAAGACAGAGTCATGGACACTGAATCTATCTGGAAACCCAGAAAGGTTACCCTTGTCTGAGGAATCAAAGAACTTTTTGGTAAATTGATCCTCCAACCATGATCTTGAAGAAACAACACAAGTCGATTCGTATGAGATTCTGCTAAATGTAAAGACTGAGCAAGTACCAAGATATCGTCCAAATAAGGAAATACCACAATACCCTGTTCTCTGATTACAGACAGAAGGGCACCGAGAACCTTTGTAAAAATTCTTGGAGCTGTAGCTAGGCCAAACGGCAGAGCCACAAACTGGTAATGCTTGTCCAGAAACGAGAATCTCAGGAACTGATAATGATCTGGATGAATCTGAATATGCAGATATGCATCCTGTAAATCTATTGTGGACATATAATTCCCTTGCTGAACAAAAGGTAAGATAGTCCTTACAGTTACCATCTTGAACGTTGGTATCCTTACATAACGATTCAATATTTTTAGATCCAGAACTGGTCTGAAAGAATTCTCCTTCTTTGGTACAATGAAGAGATTTGAATAAAACCCCATCCCCTGTTCTGGAACTGGCATAATTACTCCAGTCAACTCTAGATCTGAAACACATTTCAGAAATGCTTGAGCTTTTACTGGATTTACTGGGACACGGGAAAGAAAAAATCTCTTTGCAGGAGGTCTCAACTTGAAACCAATTCTGTACCCTTCTGAAACAATGCTCTGAATCCAAAGATTGTGAACAGAATTGATCCAAATTTCCTTGAAGAAACGTAACCTGCCCCCTACCAGCTGAGCTGGAATGAGGGCCGCACCTTCATGTGGACTTAGAAGCAGGCTTTGCCTTTCTAGCTGGCTTGGATTTATTCCAGACTGGAGATGGTTTCCAAACTGAAACTGCTCCTGAGGATGAAGGATCAGGCTTTTGTTCTTTGTTGAAACGAAAGGAACGAAAACGATTATTAGCCCTGTTTTTACCTTTAAATTTTTTATCCTGTGGTAAAAAAGTTCCTTTCCCACCAGTAACAGTTGAAATAATGGAATCCAACTGAGAACCAAATAATTTGTTACCCTGGAAAGAAATGGAAAGTAAAGTTGATTTAGAAGCCATATCAGCATTCCAAGTTTTAAGCCATAAAGCTCTTCTAGCTAAAATAGCTAGAGACATAAACCTGACATCAACTCTGATAATATCAAAAATGGCATCACAGATAAAATTATTAGCATGCTGAAGAAGAATAATAATATCATGAGAATCACGATGTGTTACTTGTTGCGCTAAAGTTTCCAACCAAAAAGTTGAAGCTGCAGCAACATCAGCCAAAGATATAGCAGGTCTAAGAAGATTACCTGAACACAGATAAGCTTTTCTTAGAAAGGATTCAATTTTCCTATCTAGAGGATCCTTAAACGAAGTACCATCTGACGTAGGAATAGTAGTACGTTTAGCAAGGGTAGAAATAGCCCCATCAACTTTAGGGATCTTGTCCCAAAATTCTAATCTGTCAGACGGCACAGGATATAATTGCTTAAAACGTTTAGAAGGAGTAAAAGAATTACCCAAATTATCCCATTCTTTGGAAATTACTGCAGAAATAGCATTAGGAACAGGAAAAACTTCTGGAATAACCACAGGAGCTTTAAATACCTTATCTAAACGTTTAGAATTAGTATCAAGAGGACCAGAATCCTCTATTTCTAAAGCAATTAGTACTTCTTTAAGTAAAGAACAAATATATTCCATTTTAAATAAATATGAAGATTTATCAGCATCAACCTCTGAGACAGAATCCTCTGAACCAGAGGAATCATCAGAATCAGAATGATGATGTTCATTTAAAAATTCATCTGTAGGGAGAGAAGTTTTAAAAGATTTTTTACGTTTACTAGAAGGAGAAATAACAGACATAGCCTTCTTTATGGATTCAGAAACAAAATCTCTTATATTATCAGGAACATTCTGCAACAGGCAATGGTACTTTACTAAAGGAAATATTATCTGCTTTAACAAGTTTGTCATGACAATCAATACAAACAACAGCTGGAGGAATAGCTACCAAAAGTTTACAGCAGATACACTTAGCTTTGGTAGATTCAGCACTTGACAGCGATTTTTCTGTAGTATCTTCTGACTCAGATGCAACGTGAGACATCTTGCAATATGTAAGAGAAAAAACAACATATATATAAAGCAAAATTGATCAAATTCCTTAAATGACAGTTTCAGGAATGGGAAAAAATGCCAAGAACAAGCTTCTAGCAACCAGAAGCAATAAAAAATGAGACTTAAATAATGTGGAGACAAAAGCGACGCCCATATTTTTTCGCGCCAAATAAGACGCCCACATTATTTGGCGCCTAAATGCTTTTTGGCGGCAAAAATGACGCCACATCCGGAACGCCGACATTTTTGGCGCAAAATAACGTAAAAAAAAATGACGCAACTTCCGGCGACACGTATGACGCCGGAAACGGAAATAGAATTTTTGCGCCAAAAAAGTCCGCGCCAAGAATGACGCAATAAAATGAAGCATTTTCAGCCCCCGCGAGCCTAACAGCCCACAGGGAAAAAGTCAAATTTTAAGGTAAGAAAAATGGCTAAATCAAAATGCATTATCCCAAATATGAAACTGACTGTCTGAAAATAAGGAAAGTTGAACATTCTGAGTCAAGGCAAATAAATGTTTGAATACATATATTTAGAACTTTATAAACAAAGTGCCCAACCATAGCTTGGAGTGTCACAAAAAATAAGACTTACTTACCCCAGGACACTCATCTACATATAGCAGATAGCCAAACCAGTACTGAAACGAGAATCAGCAGAGGTAATGGTATAAATAAGAGTATATCGTCGATCTGAAAAGGGAGGTAAGAGATGAATCTCTACGACCGATAACAGAGAACCTATGAAATAGACCCCGTAGAAGGAGATCACTGCATTCAAATAGGCAATACTCTCTTCACATCCCTCTGACATTCACTGCACGCTGAGAGGAAAACCGGGCTCCAACTTGCTGCGGAGCGCATATCAACGTAGAATCTAGCACAAACTTACTTCACCACCTCCATCGGAGGCAAAGTTTGTAAAACTGAATTGTGGGTGTGGTGAGGGGTGTATTTATAGGCATTTTGAGGTTTGGGAAACTTTGCCCCTCCTGGTAGGAATGTATATCCCATACGTCACTAGCTCATGGACTCTTGCTAATTACATGAAAGAAAAACGTTTTTGTCATTTGTTATTACGTTTTTGGTATTAAGGGGTTAATCATCCATTTGCAAGTGGGTGCAATGCTCTGCTAACTTATTACATACACTGTAAAAATTTTGTTAGTGTAACTGCATTTTTTCACTGTTATTTCAAAATTTGGGAAAATTTGGGTTTCTTAAAGGCGCAGTAACGTTTTTTATATTGCTTGTAAACTTGTTTTAAAGTGTTTTCCAAGCTTGCTAGTCTCATTGCTAGTCTGTTTAAACATGTCTGACACAGAGGAAACTACTTGTTCATTATGTTTGAAAGCCATGGTGGAGCCCCATAGGAGAATGTGTACTAAATGTATTGATTTCACCTTAAACAGTAAAGATCAGTCTTTATCTATAAAATAATTATCACCAGAGGGTTCTGTCGATGGGGAAGTTATGCCGACTAACTCTCCCCACGTGTCAGACCCTTCACCTCCCGCTCAGGGGACGCACGCTAATATGGCGCCAATTACATCAGGGACACCCATAGCGATTACCTTGCAGGACATGGCTGCAATCATGAATAATACCCTGTCAGAGGTATTATCCAGGTTGCCTGAATTAAGAGGCAAGCGCGATTGCTCTGGGGTTAGGAGAGATACAGAGCGCACAAATGCTGTTAGAGCCATGTCTGATACTGCGTCACAGTATGCAGAACATGAGGACGGAGAGCTTCAGTCTGTGGGTGACATCTCTGACTCGGGGAAACCTGATTCAGAGATTTCTAAATTTAAATTTAAGCTTGAGAACCTCCGTGTATGGCTTGGGGAGGTATTAGCTGCTCTGAATGACTGTAACACAGTTGCAATTCCAGAAAAATTGTGTAGGCTGGATAGATACTATGCGGTGCCGGTGTGTACTTACGTTTTTCCTATACCTAAAAGGCTTACAGAAATTATTAGCAAGGAGTGGGATAGACCCGGTGTGCCCTTTTCCCCACCTCCTATATTTAGAAAAATGTTTCCAATAGACGCCACTACACTGGACTTATGGCAGACGGTCCCTAAGGTGGAGGGAGCAGTTTCTACTTTAGCAAAGCGTACCACTATACCGGTTGAGGACAGTTGTGCTTTTTCAGATCCAATGGATAAAAAATTGGAGGGTTACCTTAAGAAAATGTTTATTCAACAAGGTTTTATTTTACAGCCCCTTGCATGCATTGCGCCTGTCACTGCTGCGGTGGCATTCTGGTTTGAGGCCCAGGAAGAGGCCATCCAGACAGCTCCATTGAATGAAATTGACAAGCTTAGAATGCTTAAGCTAGCTAACTCATTTGTTTCTGATGCCATTGTTCATTTGACTAAACTAACGGCTAAGAATTCCGGTTTCGCCATCCAGGCGCGTAGGGCGCTATGGCTTAAATCCTGGTCAGCTGACATGACTTCAAAGTCTAAATTACTCAACATTCATTTCAAGGTGCAGACCTTATTCGGGCCTGGCTTGAAGGAAATTATTGCTGGCATTACTGGAGGCAAGGGTCATACCCTTCCTCAGGACAGGGCCAAATCAAAGGCCAAACTGTCTAATTTTCGTGCCTTTCGAAATTTCAAGGCAGGAGCAGCATCAATTTCCTCCGCTTCAAAACAAGAGGGAACTGTTGCTCATTCCAGACAGGCCTGGAAACCTAACCAGTCCTGGAACAAGGGCAAGCAGGCCAGGAAGCCTGCTGCTTGCCCCCAAGACAGCATGAAGGAACAGCCCCCTATCCGGAAACGGATCTAGTGGGGGGCAGACTTTCTCTCTTCGCCCAGGCGTGGGCAAGAGATGTTCAGGATCCCTGGGCGTTGGAGATCATATCTCAGGGATATCTTCTGGACTTCAAAGCTTCTCCTCCACAAGGAAGATTTCATCTTTCAAGGCTATCTGCAAATCAGATAAAGAAAGAGGCATTCCTAAGCTGTGTGCAAGACCTCCTAGTAATGGGAGTGATCCATCCAGTTCCGCGGATGGAACAAGGACAGGGATTTTATTCAAATCTGTTTGTGGTTCCCAAGAAAGAGGGAACCTTCAGACCAATCTTGGATCTAAAGATCTTAAACAAATTCCTCAGAGTTCCATCATTCAAAATGGAAACTATTCGGACCATCCTACCCATGATCCAAGAGGGTCAGTACATGACCACAGTGGACTTAAAGGATGCCTACCTTCACATACTGATTCACAAAGATCATCATCGGTTCCTAAGGTTTGCCTTTCTAGACAGGCATTACCAATTTGTAGCTCGTCCCTTCGGGTTGGCCACTGCCCCGAGAATTTTTACAAAGGTTCTGGGCTCACTTCTGGCGGTTCTAAGACCGCGAGGCATAGCGGTGGCTCCGTATCTAGACGACATCCTGATACAGGCGTCATGCTTTCAAATTGCCAAGTCTCATACAGAGATAGTTCTGGCATTTCTGAGGTCGCATGGGTGGAAAGTGAACGTGGAAAAGAGTTCTCTATCACCACTCACAAGAGTCTCCTTCCTAGGGACTCTTATAGATTCTGTAGAGATGAAAATTTTCCTGACGGAGTCCAGGTTATCAAAACTTCTAAATGCTTTCCGTGTCCTTCATTCCATTCCACACCCGTCAGTGGCTCAGTGCATGGAAGTAATCGGCTTAATGGTAGCGGCAATGGACATAGTGCCATTTGCGCGCCTGCATCTCAGACCGCTGCAATTATGCATGCTAAGTCAGTGGAATGGGGATTACTCAGATTTGTCCCCTCTACTAAATCTGGATCAAGAGACCAGAGATTATCTTCTCTGTTGGCTTTCTCGGGTCCATCTGTCCAAGGGTATGACCTTTCGCAGGCCAGATTGGACGATTGTAACAGATGCCAGCCTTCTAGGTTGGGGCGCAGTCTGGAACTCCCTGAAGGCTCAGGGATCGTGGACTCAGGAGGAGAAACTCCTCCCAATAAATATTCTGGAGTTAAGAGCAATATTCAATGCTCTTCTGGCTTAGCCTCAGATAGCAACACTGAGGTTCATCAGATTTCAGTCGGACAACATCACAACTGTGGCTTACATAAACCATCAAGGGGGAACCAGGAGTTCCCTAGCGATGTTAGAAGTCTCAAAGATAATTCACTGGGCAGAGTCTCACTCTTGCCACCTGTCAGCGATCCACATCCCAGGCGTAGAGAACTGGGAGGCGGATTTTCTAAGTCGTCAGACTTTTCATCCGGGGGAGTGGGAACTCCATCCGGAGGTGTTTGCTCAACTGGTCCATCGTTGGGGCAAACCAGAACTGGATCTCATGGCGTCTCGCCAGAACGCCAAGCTTCCTTGTTACGGATCCAGGTCCAGGGACCCGGGAGCAACGCTGATAGATGCTCTAGCAGCTCCTTGTTTCTTCAACCTGGCCTATGTGTTTCCACCGTTTCCTCTGCTCCCTCGACTGATTGCCAAAATCAAACAGGAGAGAGCATCAGTGATTCTGATAGCGCCTGCGTGGCCACGCAGGACCTGGTATGCGGACTCTGCCTCTGAGGCAGGACCTTCTAATACAAGGTCCTTTCCATCACCCAAATCTACTTTCTCTGAGACTGACTGCATGGAGATTGAACGCTTGATTCTATCAAGGCGTGGCTTCTCCGAGTCAGTCATTGATACCTTAATACAGGCTCGGAAGCCTGTCACCAGGAAAATCTACCATAAGATATGGCGTAAATATCTTTATTGGTGTGAATCCAAGAGTTACTCATGGAGTAAGGTTAGGATTCCTAGGATATTGTCCTTTCTCCAAGAGGGTTTGGACAAAGGCTTATCAGCTAGCTCTTTAAAAGGACAGATCTCTGCTCTGTCTATTCTTTTGCACAAGCGTCTGGCAGAAGTTCCAGACGTCCAGGCATTTTGTCAGGCTTTGGTTAGGATTAAGCCTGTGTTTAAAATTGTTGCTCCCCCGTGGAGCTTAAACTTGGTTCTTAAAGTTCTTCAGGGAGTTCCGTTTGAACCCCTTCATTCCATTGATATTAAACTTTTATATTGGAAAGTTCTGTTTTTGATGGCTATTTCCTCGGCTCGAAGAGTCTCTGAGTTGTCTGCCTCACATTGTGATTCTCCTTATCTGATTTTTCTTTCAGACAAGGTAGTTCTGCGTACCAAACCTGGGTTTTTACCTAAGGTGGTTTCTAACAGGAATATCAATCAAGAGATTGTTGTTCCATCATTGTGTCCTAATCCTTCTTCAAAGAAGGAACGTCTTTTGCATAATCTGGACGTAGTCCGTGCCTTGAAGTTTTACTTACAGGCTACTAAAGATTTTCGTCAAACATCTGCCCTGTTTGTCGTTTACTCTGGACAGAGGAGAGGTCAAAAAGCTTCGGCAACCTCTCTCTCCTTTTGGCTTCGGAGAATAATACACTTAGCCTATGAGACTGCTGGACAGCAGCCCCCTGAAAGGATTACAGTTCATTCTACTAGAGCTGTGGCTTCCACCTGGGCCTTTAAAAATGAGGCCTCTGTTGAACAGATTTGCAAGGCTGCGACTTGGTCTTCGCTTCACACCTTTTCAAAATTTTACAAATTTGACACTTTTGCTTCTTCGGAGTCTGTTTTTGGGAGAAAGGTTCTACAGGCAGTGGTTCCTTCCGTTTAACTGCCTGCCTTGTCCCTCCCATCATCCGTGTACTTTAGCTTTGGTATTGGTATCCCACAAGTAATGGATGATCCGTGGACTGGATACACTTAACAAGAGAAAACATAATTTATGCTTACCTGATAAATGTATTTCTCTTGTAGTGTATCCAGTCCACTGCCCGCCCTGTTCTTTTAAGGCAGGTCTAAATTTAAATTAAACTACAGTCACCACTGCACCCTATAGTTTCTCCTTTCTCGTCTTGTTTCAGTCGAATGACTGGATATGGCAGTGAGGGGAGGAGCTATATAGCAGCTCTGCTGTGGGTGATCCTCTTGCAACTTCCTGTTGGGAAGGAGAATATCCCACAAGTAATGGATGATCCGTGGACTGGATACACTACAAGAGAAATAAATTTATCAGGTAAGCATAAATTATGTTTTTTTCCCTTAGGTGGTATTTTTTAAAAGCTAAACCTAGGAAGGCTCAAACTGATTTCTAAACCATTGAAAACCACCTCCTAGCTCAGATCATTTTGAAAGTTTTTCACAGTTAGACAGTACTAGTTCATGTGTGTCATATAGATAACATTGTGCTCACTCCTGTGGAGTTATTTAGGAATATGAACTGATTGACTAAACTGCATGTCTGTCAAAAGCACTAAAACGGGGGCAATCTGCAAAGGTTTAGATACAAGGTAATCACAGAGGTAAGTCATACAAAAGAACAAAGTAGAGAGGTGTCAGTCATGCAAACACAGCGTTGTAAAAAGATAATTAAACCAATGCCTTTCTGCTGTCGTTTTATCAACTCAATCTGCTCTCCACGAACGGCAGTTCAACATAAGCAAATCCCAACTTATTGGAAAATATAAATATTTTATGGGTGAGCACAAGTTGTGCACTTTTACCCTCCACCTCCGACTCAGCAGCTCCAGAGAAAAAGGGACCCCGATATCCTATCGGCAAAAGCAATCAGCTCCCTGGTCTCCTACGCCTCCCTCGGCGTCTCCAGCTCAGAGCGTTCCTTAGGTGGCCCGATACTTCCGGGTTATTGATGTCACTCCTCAGCGAGCGATTGCAGATGAGTACTTCAGCAGAGTGTGGAATAATCAGTTGTGTGGCGGGATTGGATCTTCTAGACACGGCAAACAAACGTCACAGTAAAAATCACAGGTAAAACATATATTAATATAACTGTTGGATATGCAAAACTGGTGAATGGGTAATAAAGGGATTATCTATCTCTTTAAATAATAAAAATTCTGGTGTAGACTGTCCCTTTAAGTCCTCAAAATTGTGTTTCTTTTCTGGGGTCCATCATTGACTCAGTGTTGATGTGTCTATTTCTCAAACTCCTACTGTTAATGTTACCTAGTCTTGCTACAAATAGGTTTCTCTTATAAATTGATTGATACGTTAATACAGGCTAAATAAAATCCACCAGACATCTACCATAAGGTTTGGAAAACATTTCTTTCTTGGTATAAGAAAGGGATACAGTTTGAATTATTTTAGAATTCTTTGAATTCTTTAATTTTATTCAGGATGGCCCATAAAACTTATCTTAGTGATATCTGCCTTATCTGTTTTATGCCACAAATAAAGTTGCCAAGATTCCTGATATCCAGACCTTTGTGCAGACCCTAGCCAGAATTAGACCATTTATTTGTTCAGTTACTTTGCCTTAGAATCTTAATCTGGTCTTGACGTTACTTCAAGCCCCCCCATTTGAACCTTTGCACAGTTTGAACCTCCAACTTTTATCTTGGCTGGTTCTTGGCCAATGTTTCAGCCAGAAGAGTTTCTGAATTTTCAGCTTCATCCTGTAAAAACCTCCTTTCCTGATTTTTCATCAGGAAATGGCAGTCTTTCAAAAACACTATATGTATGTTCCCAAAGTAGTATCTACAGATACTATCAACCAAGACATTATGGTCCCTCGTTATGCCCAGCTCCTAAGAATTCTAGTGTGTCGTCTTCACAATCTTGATGTTGTTAGGGCACAAAAATGTAGACCTTTTTTTTTGATAATCCATTTTTTAATGGCCTTGCAAGGGACATAAAGCTACAGCTGTTACCTTAGCTGCTTAGCGCCACAGCTTTAATTTGCAAGGCATATTTGGTTGTGGAGAGGACTCCCGATGAACACAGTACTTCTCATTAAAGTAGGCTAGTAGCTACTAATTGAGCTTTTGATCATGAAGCTTATATAGATCAAATTTGCAAGGCAACTACTTGGTCCTCACGTCACCCTTTTTTTTTTTTTTTTTTTTTTAACTAAATTTCACCATTTTGATGTGTGTGCCTCTTCTGGCATGGCTTTTGTCAGTAAAGTGATGGGGGCAGCAGTGCCTTATCACTTAAATTCCTGCCTTAACTGTATTATCCCCCTCCCCCAAAAATGGTGGTCTTGTGGACTTTACTGCTTGGGTATAAGTTCCAACATATGATGACATTTTGGACTCTCTCATCATCTTACTGAATAAAAAAATAAAAAAAAAACATTTATGCCTACCTGATACATTCATTTATTTAATGATGGTGAGGGTCCGGAAGACCATGCTGTCTTTGTATACAGCTGAGAGCAGAAATAGTTTTGCACTTCATTTGCCTTTCTTGCTTTCTAGTTTAATTCCATCTATTTGGCTATAAGTATGAAAAAGGGATTATGGGAGAGTGGAAGGCCTTAAAGTTCTGGTATGTTGGGGTGTTTTGCCTCCTCCTAGTGGACAGGGAGTGTAATCCCACATGGGATCTCGACTCCCACTATCATGAAAGAAATATATTGGTCAGATAATCATAAATTTTATTTTTAATGTGAGCTTTTATGGTTTTGTTTCACTCAATTTCATAAACGGCACAATCTACAATATTACTAGCTGTCGGATCAGAATTTATTCTCCTTTTTAGCTATAAAATGAATGCACAGATATACCCTTCAGCATACAAAGGAGCTTTTCCTTGCTTCCTCTGCTCGAAATCGAATATAAATATATATATATATATATATATATATATATATATATATATGTATATGTATCTATATATGTATATGTATCTTCACTTTAAAGGGACATATTACCCATATGCTAAATCACTTGACTAGAAAATATCACTTGGTAAAACGGCAGACATGTCACCTCAAAATTGTCTCAGTAGCCATACCCCATTGTAAAGAAACTAAAATCCAAGCTGGATGCCTGTTTTGGGATTTACAGGGGAGAATCTGTGTTGCATATGCGTTTTTACTTTATTTCCCTCCTCAGTTTAAGAAGATTTAATCTGCAAGAGAATAGTAAAATCCTACTAAATGATAGTGAAATCCCATGGAACCACAGTAAATCAACCTGTGAACACTGATAATGCTGTTTTTAACCAGATAAAAGTAAAAAAGTAGATGAATGTTAAAGGGACAGTAAAGTCAAAACTAAACCTTCATGATTCAGATAGGGCGTGCAATTTTAAACAACTTTCTAATTTACTTTTATCATCAAATTTGCTTTGTTCCCTTGGTGGTATTTTTGAAAGGCTAAACCTAGCTAGGCTCAAACTGATTTCTAAACCGTTGAAAACTGCCTCTCAGCTCAGCATTTTTAAAGTTTTTCACACTTATACAGTGTTAGTTCATGTGCGTCATATAGATAACATTGTGCTCACTCCCATGAAGTTATTTAGGAGTCTTCACTGATTGACTACACTGCATGTCTGTCAAAAGCACTTAGATAAGGATACTGTGTGCAGAGGCTTAGATACAAGGTAATCACAGAGGTAAAAAGTATATTAATATAACTGTTTGTTATGCAAAAATGGGGAATGGGTAATAAAGGGATTAACTATCTTTTTAAATAAGAAATATTTTGGTGTAGACTGTCCCTTTAACTGTTCAGAAAGCAGTTACTCTGGTGAGTTGATATTAGCTTTAAATAAAGAACTCCGGCACATATCATTAAACTGTTTCTGTTTCACTGTTGCATCAAGAATACATGAGGATTTATGTTAAATAAGATGTTACTTTAAAAGCAGATTATTTTATGTATTTAAAATACTGTGATTTCAATATGAATATATATTTTTTTCCCCCTTCTGCTCTCAGCTTTTTTACCATTGGAAGCTTGTGCCAAAATGCTGTTTATTTTTAATTGTTTATGATCACAATGCAGAAAGACCTTAACAAAAAGTGCAGGTCATTTACAGATTTAAACCAAGGTGATTGTACATTGTAGAAAGAGTAGAAAGCTGCTTAACAGGAAGATCATACCAAATAGTTTATTATATGATAGCCTCATACTGATTTCATTTAAGCTGTATATATTTATGTATCCTTCAGTTTTTACTGTATGTTCTATGGACAATGATATTATAGTTAAATTTTAAAGGGTCATTAATTTCATACACCTCCTTCTAATTATAGTTGCCAGCATTTTGGAATCTAGGTTACGCTGCAGGTATCCGAAGGAGAGTTGGTGCACATGTGCAAAAACATCAGCACTGGAATGCAATGAAAGCTAGATTTCAACATGGCAGCACCCATGAATAAAGGGAAGGGGATCATATAACTTCACTGCTTGTATAGGGATGTTGCTTTGCATTTCCCTCTGTTTTTCCTTCTGTAATTGAAATATAGTTCTCTCCAACAGCATGTGTTATTTTAGGTCTCTAACCAGTAATCTTTTGCCTCACACCTCCCATTCATAGTTCCTCTATGCTCTTTGACACACAATGTATTAAAGCATTTTTTTGAGGTTCTTTAAAGGCAAATGAAACCATGTTTAATATATTTATCTGTAATATCAGCAATGGGCTACTGGGAAAAATGAGGAATTATATAAAAAAAAATCGGAGGATTGGACAGATGACAGCTATCTAAAGTTTAACAATGCAAAGTGCAAAATTATGCAAAACCAAATATTAATTACAGACACAATTACACTTTACTGACTGTTACAAAAGAGGAACAGGACTTGGGAATTATTATTTCAGATTTAAGATTTAGTAAACAGTGTAGTGTTGTAGTAGAAAGTTTGGTGAATTGGTAGCAGAAATACTAAGGTTCTTTTGCCACTTTACAGATCTCTAGTTGGGCCTCATCTTGAGCATTGTGTGCAGTTTTGGAGGCCATATTTCCAGAAGGATATAAACAAACTGGAATCTGCAAAGAAGGGCTTCTAACACATACATGGTCTAATAGTTAAAACTTACCAGGAAATGTGCTATAATCTCAAAATGTATAGCTTAGAGCAGTGCTTCTCAACCCAAGTGACCTCAAGGCCCTATAAATTTTAGCAGGAAAAACCCAGTAGTCCCGCATGACCTTGAAATTTTGTAGGACCACTTAGAAAAATGGTCTGCTATTTTCAACATGTATCTGTCATATAAACTTTAATTTTTATAAAGATTTTCCTATTAGGTTATTAATACTTTTTATCCCAAGGCAGAACATGCTGTGATCTGAGATGTCATTGCAGAAAATACAGCATGTCTGCAGAATGAACAGGACACATGCAGGAACTGTAATCACTTTTGCTTTGCAGTGCTGCTTCACCTCAGACTGTTCTCTTCAAACGGCACTGTGCTCTGGCTGCACAGTGCTGCCAGAGTAAAGTGATGTTTGAAGAGAACAGTCAAATACAGTGCAGCGCTGCAAAATGGCAGCACATTAATTAAAGGGACATTAAACACTTGACTGCTAAAAATAATTAAAACTAACTTCTACTGTGTAATAATAAAAAACTGAGTACAGGTAGCCCTCAGTTTACGCCGGGGTTAGGTTCCAAAAGGAATGGTTGTAAATCGAAACCGTTGTAAATTGAAACCCAGTTTATAATGTAAGTCAATGGGAAGTGAGGGAGTTAGGTTCCAGGTCCCTCTCAAAATTGTTATAAGTAACACCTAATACATTATTTTTAAAGCTTTGAAATAAATACTTTAAATGCTAAACAGCATTATAAACCTAATAATAATCACACAACATAGAATATATAATTAAACTAAGTTTAAATGAACAAAACCATTTGCTAAACAGCATTATAAACCTAATAAAATTATCACAAAACACAGACTTCACTTGCATTTTTCAGCAAACAGTTCTTTCTATGCATCCAAATCTGGACTTATTTATAGACGGGAAGATCTTGTTCCTTGGAAATCTGCTTGATAGCTCAGGTCTGGTTGAACTGATTCATTTCAGCTTGCTTGGCTTTGCTGCAACACAAGCGGACAGCTCCACCTACTGGCTATTTTAATCAATGCACTGCTTCTCAATGCTTTTCAATAGCAGTCACATGACTGGAAAAAAAGGTTGTTATTCTGAAACTGTGCAAATTGAACCGTTGTTAACCGAGGGCCACTTGTACAGCTCTTTATGCTGTAACTTCAGCTTACACAAAAACATTTCAAGAAAATTGTTTCTATTACTATACATATCTAGGGCTTGATGCAGCTATGTATGCCGCCATATTTTAACAGCACAGTAGTCACATGACACACACTTCATATCTATCACA
This sequence comes from Bombina bombina, assembly GCF_027579735.1. Taxonomy (NCBI): domain Eukaryota; kingdom Metazoa; phylum Chordata; class Amphibia; order Anura; family Bombinatoridae; genus Bombina; species Bombina bombina. The sequence continues at coordinate 707,788,294 of NC_069501.1, read as the reverse complement.
TACCTATCACACACTTCATATCACAGCAGCACTCAATGTTATGCAGACAGAGCTTGTCCTGCAGTTTATGTTATAAATCTGTTACAGGAATAAAAGATTTTATTATTATATTTTTCTATGCAAACAAAGCTTACTTTTTCAAACGTTACCACTGAATTCCTAATGTGTGTGACTGTACATAGCACTCGGCAGGGTTATAAATGTAAATCATTTTCTTCTCTGAGTCTGACAAGCTCCGGTCTGGAGAGGGAGGGGCCGAGGGGGAAGAGAGAGCAGAGAGACTCTGTGAAGAAAATAGACTAAATAACTCATGCTGGAAATACTTTTTACTGGAGATTTGTTCTATGCAATATTTTATTTTCATACATCTACATCACATTGCATAGAACAAATCTCCAGTAAAAAGTATTTCCAGCATGAGTTATTTAGTCTATTTTCTTCACAGAGTCTCTCTGCTCTCTCTTCCACCTCGACCCCTCCCTCTCCAGACCGGAGCTTGTCAGACTCAGAGAAGAGAATGATTTACATTTATAACCCTGCCGAGTGCTATGTACAGTCACACACATTAGGAATTCAGTGGTAACGTTTGAAAAAGTAAGCTTTGTTTGCATAGAAAAATATAATAATAAAATCTTTTATTCCTGTAACAGATTTATAACATAAACTGCAGGACAAGCTCTGTCTGCATAACATTGAGTGCTGCTGCTGCTGTGTTTTTCATCTGCACAAGTCACATGACTGCTGTGACCCAGTGTAACGTGCGTTCTAACATGGCACCTTACATGGGAGAATAATGCACCTGATTTGCATTCATCTTCAAATCGATTTTTTTCAACACTTAGGGGTAAGGTGAACAAATAAACTAGACAGTAGTGATTACTTGATTTTAATTCATAATAAAACATACTTTTTAATGATTTTTATCAGGTGTTTAGTGTCACTTTAATGATGGCTCCTCCCAGTGTGCAAAGCTTTGACTCCTAAATACAAGACATCCTTGTGAGCAATGTACCTTTTTTCTTCTGTTAAGTGTGATCAGTCCACGGGTCATCATTACTTCTGGGATATTACTCCTCCCCAACAGGAAGTGCAAGAGGATTCACCCAGCAGAGCTGCATATAGCTCCTCCCCCCTACGTCACTCCCAGTCATTCTCTTGCACCCAACGACTAGATAGGATGTGTGAGAGGACTATGGTGATTATACTTAGTTTTTATCTTCAATCAAGAGTTTGTTATTTTAAAATAGCACCGGAGTGTGTTATTATCTCTCTGGCAGAGTTTGAAGAAGAATCTACCAGAGTTTTTGTTATGATTTTAGCCGGAGTAGTTAAGATCATATTGCTGTTTCTCGGCCATCTGAGGAGAGGTAAACTTCAGATCAGGGGACAGCGGGCAGATGAATCTGCATAGAGGTATGTAGCAGTTTTTATTTTCTGATAATGGAATTGATGAGAAAATCCTGCCATACCGATATAATGTCATGTATGTATACTTTACACTTCAGTATTCTGGGGAATGGTACTTCACTAGAATTACACTGTAAGAAATACATAAAGCTGTTTAATAACTAGAGATTATGTTTAACGTTTTTGCTGGAATGTAAAATCGTTTTCATTTACTGAGGTACTGAGTGAATAAATGTTTGGGCACTATTTTTCCACTTGGCAGTTGCTTAATCTGTTTTCTGACAGTTTCTGTTCTCCCTCACTGCTGTGTGTGAGGGGGAGGGGCCGTTTTTTGGCGCTTTTACTACGCATCAAATATTTCAGTCAGCAACTCATTGTATTCCCTGCATGATCCGGTTCATCTCTACAGAGCTCAGGGGTCTTCAAAACTTATTTTGAGGGAGGTAATTTCTCTCAGCAGAGCTGTGAGAATTGTAGTTTGACTGAGATAAAAAACGTTTATTCTGTAATTTGTTTCCTGCTTTCAGAATTTGTTATCTTTGCTAAAGTTGTGTTGTTTACAAGGATTGAGGCTATAACTGTTTCAATTTATTAATTTTCAACTGTCATAGATCTTCTGTGCTTCTTAAAGGCACAGTACGTTTTAATATTATTCTAATTGAATTGTATTTCCAAGTTGCAAGTTTATTTGCTAGTGTGTTAAACATGTCTGATTCAGAGGATGATACCTGTGTCATTTGTTGCAATGTCAAAGTGGAGCCCAATAGAAATTTATGTACTAACTGTATTGATGCTACTTTAAATAAAAGTCAATCTGTACAAATTGAACAAATTTCACCAAACAACGAGGGGAGAGTTATGCCGACTAACTCGCCTCACGTGTCAGTACCTACATCTCCCGCTCAGAGGGAGGTGCGTGATATTGTAGCGCCGAGTACATCTGGGCGGCCATTACAAATCACATTACAGGATATGGCTACTGTTATGACTGAGGTTTTGGCTAAATTACCAGAACTAAGAGGTAAGCGTGATCACTCTGGGGTGAGAACAGAGTGCGCTGATAATATTAGGGCCATGTCAGACACTGCGTCACAGGTGGCAGAACATGAGGACGGAGAACTTCATTCTGTGGGTGACGGTTCTGATCCAAACAGACTGGATTCAGATATTTCAAATTTTAAATTTAAACTGGAAAACCTCCGTGTATTACTAGGGAAGGTGTTAGCGGCTCTGAATGATTGTAACACAGTTGCAATACCAGAGAAAATGTGTAGGTTGGATAAATATTTTGCGGTACCGACGAGTACTGAGGTTTTTCCTATACCTAAGAGACTTACTGAAATTGTTACTAAGGAGTGGGATAGACCCGGTGTGCCGTTCTCACCCCCTCCGATATTTAGAAAAATGTTTCCAATAGACGCCACCACAAGGGACTTATGGCAAACGGTCCCTAAGGTGGAGGGAGCAGTTTCTACCTTAGCTAAGCGTACCACTATCCCAGTGGAGGATAGCTGTGCTTTTTCAGATCCAATGGATAAAAAGTTAGAGGGTTACCTTAAGAAAATGTTTGTTCAACAAGGTTTTATATTGCAACCCCTTGCATGCATTGCGCCGATCACGGCTGCAGCGGCATTCTGGATTGAGTCTCTGGAAGAGAACATTGGTTCAGCTACTCTGGACGACATTACGGACAGGCTTAGAGTCCTTAAACTAGCTAATTCATTCATTTCGGAGGCCGTAGTACATCTTACTAAACTTACGGCGAAGAATTCAGGATTCGCCATTCAGGCACGCAGGGCGCTGTGGCTAAAATCCTGGTCAGCTGATGTTACTTCTAAGTCTAAATTGCTTAATATACCTTTCAAAGGGCAGACCTTATTCGGGCCCGGGTTGAAAGAGATTATCGCTGACATTACAGGAGGTAAAGGCCATGCCCTGCCTCAGGACAAAGCCAAAGTTAAGGCTAGACAGTCTAATTTTCGTTCCTTTCGTAATTTCAAAGCAGGAGCAGCATCAACTTCCTCTGCACCAAAACAGGAAGGAGCTGTTGCTCGCTACAGACAAGGCTGGAAACCTAACCAGTCCTGGAACAAGGGCAAGCAGGCCAGGAAACCTGCTGCTGCCCCTAAAACAGCATAAATTGAGGGCCCCCGATCCGGGATCGGATCTAGTGGGGGGCAGACTTTCTCTCTTCGCCCAGGCTTGGGCAAGAGATGTCCAGGATCCCTGGGCGCTAGAGATAATATCTCAGGGATACCTTCTGGACTTCAAATACTCTCCTCCAAGAGAGAGATTTCATCTGTCAAGATTGTCAACAATCCAGACAAAGAAAGAGGCGTTTCTACGCTGCGTACAAGAGCTCTTGTTAATGGGAGTAATCCATCCAGTTCCACGATCGGAACAGGGACAGGGGTTTTACTCAAATCTGTTTGTGGTTCCCAAAAAAGAGGGAACTTTCAGACCAATCCTGGACTTAAAGATCCTAAACAAATTCCTAAGAGTTCCATCGTTCAAGATGGAGACTATTCGGACAATTTTACCTATGATCCAAGAGGGTCAGTACATGACCACTGTAGATTTAAAAGATGCTTACCTTCACATACCGATTCACAAAGATCATTATCGGTACCTAAGGTTTGCCTTCCTAGACAGGCATTACCAGTTTGTGGCTCTTCCATTCGGATTGGCTACAGCTCCAAGAATCTTCACAAAGGTTCTGGGTGCTCTTCTGGCGGTACTAAGACCGCGGGGAATCTCGGTAGCTCCATACCTAGACGACATTCTGATACAAGCTTCAAGCTTTCAAACTGCCAAGTCTCATACAGAGTTAGTGCTGGCTTTTCTAAGGTCACATGGATGGAAGGTGAACGAAAAGAAAAGTTCACTCGTTCCACTCACAAGAGTTCCCTTCCTGGGGACTCTTATAGATTCTGTAGAAATGAAGATTTACCTGACAGAGGACAGGCTAACAAGACTTCAAAGTGCTTGCCGCACCCTACATTCCATTCAACACCCGTCAGTGGCTCAATGCATGGAGGTAATCGGCTTAATGGTAGCGGCAATGGACATAGTACCCTTTGCACGCTTACACCTCAGACCACTGCAACTGTGCATGCTAAGTCAGTGGAATGGGGATTACTCAGACTTATCCCCTTATCTGAATCTGGATAAAGAGACCAGAAATTCTCTTCTATGGTGGCTTTCTCGGCCACATCTGTCCAGGGGGATGCCATTCAGCAGACCAGACTGGACAATTGTAACAACAGACGCCAGCCTTCTAGGTTGGGGTGCCGTCTGGAATTCTCTGAAGGCTCAGGGACAATGGAGTCAGGAGGAGAGTCTCCTGCCAATAAACATTCTGGAATTGAGAGCAGTTCTCAATGCCCTCCTGGCTTGGCCCCAGTTGACAACTCGGGGGTTCATCAGGTTTCAGTCGGACAACATCACGACTGTAGCTTACATCAACCATCAGGGAGGGACAAGAAGCTCCCTAGCTATGATGGAAGTATCAAAGATAATTCTCTGGGCAGAGTCTCACTCTTGCCACCTGTCAGCAATCCACATCCCGGGAGTGGAGAACTGGGAGGCGGATTTCTTAAGTCGTCAGACTTTTCATCTGGGGGAGTGGGAACTTCATCCGGAGGTCTTTGCCCAAATACTGCGACGTTGGGGCAAACCAGAGATAGATCTCATGGCGTCTCGACAGAACGCCAAGCTTCCTCGTTACGGGTCCAGATCCAGGGATCCAGGAGCAGTCCTGATAGATGCTCTGACAGCACCTTGGGACTTCAGGATGGCTTACGTGTTTCCACCCTTCCCGCTGCTTCCTCGATTGATTGCCAGAATCAAACAAGAGAGAGCATCAGTGATTCTAATAGCACCTGCGTGGCCACGCAGGACTTGGTATGCAGACCTGGTGGACATGTCATCCTGTCCACCTTGGTCTCTACCTCTGAAACAGGACCTTCTGGTACAGGGTCCCTTCAAACATCAAAACCTAACTTCTCTGAAGCTGACTGCTTGGAAATTGAACGCTTGATTTTATCAAGACGTGGGTTTTCTGAGTCAGTTATTGATACCTTAATACAGGCTAGGAAACCTGTTACCAGAAAGATTTACCATAAGATATGGCGTAAATACCTATATTGGTGTGAATCCAAAGGTTACTCTTGGAGTAAGGTTAGGATTCCTAGGATATTGTCTTTTCTACAAGAAGGTTTAGAAAAGGGTTTATCTGCTAGTTCATTAAAGGGACAGATCTCAGCTCTGTCCATTCTGTTACACAAACGTCTGTCAGAAGTTCCTGACGTCCAGGCTTTTTGTCAGGCTTTGACCAGGATTAAGCCTGTGTTTAAAACTGTTGCTCCACCATGGAGTTTAAACCTTGTTCTTAATGTTTTACAGGGCGTTCCGTTTGAACCCCTTCATTCCATTGATATAAAGTTGTTATCTTGGAAAGTTCTATTTTTAATGGCTATTTCCTCGGCTCGAAGAGTCTCTGAATTATCAGCCTTACATTGTGATTCTCCTTATTTGATTTTTCATTCGGATAAGGTAGTCCTGCGTACTAAACCTGGGTTCTTACCTAAGGTAGTTACTAACAGGAATATCAATCAAGAGATTGTTGTTCCTTCTTTATGCCCAAATCCTTCTTCAAAGAAGGAACGTCTACTGCACAACCTGGATGTAGTCCGTGCTCTAAAATTTTACTTACAGGCAACTAAGGAATTTCGACAAACGTCTTCTCTGTTTGTCATTTACTCTGGGCAGAGGAGAGGTCAAAGAGCTTCCGCTACCTCTTTCTTTTTGGCTTCGTAGCATAATTCGTTTAGCTTATGAGACTGCTGGACAGCAGCCTCCTGAAAGAATTACAGCTCATTCTACTAGAGCTGTGGCTTCCACTTGGGCCTTCAAGAATGAGGCCTCTGTTGAACAGATTTGCAAGGCTGCAACTTGGTCTTCGCTTCATACTTTTTCCAAATTTTACAAATTTGACACTTTTGCTTCATCGGAGGCTATTTTTGGGAGAAAGGTTCTTCAGGCAGTGGTTCCTTCTGTATAAAGAGCCTGCCTATCCCTCCCGTCATCCGTGTACTTTTGCTTTGGTATTGGTATCCCAGAAGTAATGATGACCCGTGGACTGATCACACTTAACAGAAGAAAACATAATTTATGCTTACCTGATAAATTCCTTTCTTCTGTAGTGTGATCAGTCCACTGCCCGCCCTGTTTTTAAGGCAGGTAAATATTTTTTAATTTATACTCCAGTCACCACTTCACCCTTGGCTTTTCCTTTCTCGTTGGTCCTTGGTCGAATGACTGGGAGTGACGTAGGGGGGAGGAGCTATATGCAGCTCTGCTGGGTGAATCCTCTTGCACTTCCTGTTGGGGAGGAGTAATATCCCAGAAGTAATGATGACCCGTGGACTGATCACACTACAGAAGAAAGGAATTTATCAGGTAAGCATAAATTATGTTTTTCCCTGCAGCTAATTTGCTATTCAATTTTCAACTATTGCAGTTTATTATAAGACTTTGCTTTATTATATTTTATTATATTTAAGTGCTTTATTCTCCAGTTAATAAACACATTGCTATTGAGTTGCTGCTTTAGTGTAACTGCCTAATTTTAAAAATGTATTTAATTTTATAATGACTTGCAAAAAAAAAAAAGAAATCTCATTGCATAAAGTGAAAAAAAGTTCTGCCTTTGGGACTTTTTCTAATACTGCCCCACACAACAATTTTCAAAGTAACAAATTAAAGTAATTGTAGAGGCTTTTGCAGTATACTCACGGTAACACTGCACTTCTCAGGTCAATAACGGAAAACAAGGTGTCTAATACATGGAGAATGAATCCCCTAATCTGCTCAGTATAAAATATGCCTTGCCTGAAAAAGATAATGGTTAAAAGTTTGTCTAAAGTAGAGGTGGGTTCTACACTTTAATGTCCTAGTTTTTGTTTTTTGTTTTTTTAGCAACCTTAGCTTGTACCCTATCAATGGCTGCACAGTGAAGATGGCAGAGGCTCAGGGTATTACTACTTTTCTTATTTATGATTCTCATTGTCCTGCTGTAGCATAGGATATGTAAAAAAAAAAAACTACCTTGTAAAGTTACGGTTGTTGGTGCTTTTAAGAAGTAGGGTGCTACAGTAATAAATGTGCCACCTCTCTAGTAACTACAAAACAATTGTGTGTTTTAGATAGTGAGACTATGAGAGAGTGAGAAATAGGATGTGTGTGTTAGATAGTGAGAATATATGTGAAAGAAACTGTGTGACAGTGTTTAAAAGTGTGTGTGTCTTATTTGTGTGTGAGAGTTAGTTTGTGTGAGTGTGTAAGAGAGAGCTTGTGTGAGAGAGTGTTTGAGTGTGTTTGAGTGTGTTTGTGTGGGACTGTGTGTGTAAATACAAGTTTACGTATGACAATTTCATGGGACCACTAGCTCTTGGGCAACTTTTGCCAATCTTGGTGTTCTCTGGCAAATGCCAAACATCCTGCACGGTGTTGGGCTGTAAGCACAACCCCCACCTGTGGACGTCGGGCCCTCATACCACCCTCATGGAGTCTGTTTCTGACCATTTGAGCAGACACATGCACATTTGTGGCCTGCTGGAGGTCATTTTGCAGGGCTCTGGCAGTGCTCCTCCTGTTCCTCCTTGCACAAAGGTGGAGGTAACGGTCCTGCTGTTAGATTGTTTCCCTCCTATGGCCTCCTCCACGTCTCCTGATGTACTGGCCTGTCTCCTGGTAGCGCCTTCAGGCTCTGGACACTACGCTGACAGACACAGCAATCCTCCTTGCCACAGCTCGCATTGATGTGCCATCCTGGATGAGCTGCACTACCTGAACCACTTGTGTGGGTTGTAGACTCCGTCTCATGCTACCACTAGAGTGAAAGCACCGCCAGCATTCAAAAGTGACCAAAACATCAGCCAGAAAGCATAGGAACTGAGAAGTGGTCTGTGGTCACCACCTGCAGAACCACTCCTTTATTGGGGGTGTCTTGCTAAATGCCTATAAGTTCCACCTGTTGTCTATCCCATTTGCACAACAGCATGTGAAATTGATTGTCACTCAGTGTTGCTTCCTAAGTTGACAGTTTGATTTTACAGAAGTGTGATTGACTTGGAGTTACATTGTGTTGTTTAAGTGTTCCCTTTATTTTTTTGAGCAGTGTGTGTGTATGTATATATATATGTATGTATATATATATATATATATATATATATATATATATATATATATATATATATATATATATATATGTATGTATATATATATATATATATATATGTATGGTCTTTCCTTCAAAAATATTAATTTAATGTGTAACGTTTCGGAGACAATGTATCCCCTTACTCAGACAAAGTTAAATGGCAACAAATGAAATTTAAATTACAAACAATGTGATAACCCCTCCCCCCAATTAAGACAAAAAACCGCCAGAATGCAGTCATGGCAACCACCCTAACACAGTGACAATATTGATGTTAGTGCTAACTCAATCTCAATAATTAAAAACTAGTTATGTAATGAAAATTAATCATATAATTATAAGTGGTTGTGGAATAAGTGAGCAACACTATGTTATATACATCTTAAAAACTGGACTACAATCATCCAACATTATATTATAAGCATTTTATGCATCATATTATGGGCTTAGAGTACTGAATGCTGTGGAAAAGGCCCCACGTTTATACGTATATCAGTGTTTTAATTAATAGGACCCAGTGCATACACATCACTTGATCACCCCAGTAGCGTTGGTCGATATGTCAGTACAAAATTAAACACTATTCCTGGAGTTGATGTGCTTATAACTTGAACAGATAAACTGTGGCTACCTACCTAATATGTAGAACCACTACCGCGGAATATCTCAGAAACCGCTGAGAGAGCTCTGTAATAGAGTGATACACACAGCCCTGGCTGCACCACGCCGAATACCGGAAATGGAGGGGAGGCGCGTGTAGGAGCGCCCACGGCAACACTGCTGTCATAGCGACCAGTGTAAACAAGCACATCGCCAGAAGGCTAGATTACCTATTCTTAGCACCAAAGGAAATTGTGTAACCAAATACCAGAGACAGGCAGCTGAACTATGATCAGATTATAAACAATCCATAAAGTAAATGAACATCAAACTAGTGCAGGCTAACTTAATATATTAAAAGTATTTAACCGTGTATTCACCTATTAATTATTGACGCTTGTACAATATCCAATGCGTCCAAAATGTGCTCATAAATAATAAATTCCCTTAACAACTGTACATACAATCATACCCTGATCTATTAAAATATAGAATATTTCTAAGGAGTGATAACGTCAAGCCCATAACGGCTCTAGTGTTACAAGTAGGTACCTCTCTACATTTTAAGTCTATGAAAAAATATGCACCAGTGATTAGTATTGTTGAAACCAAACAGTAAGATGCATCTTTAGTTAAAAAAAATCACGATAAGTTACTGGGTATACAAATAACCTAAGCTAAGCCACAGCACAACTTAAGAGAATTAAACATACCAGCCGTCAAACTGGGACAATACCAATGATAAGCTGCACCGGGTCCGTATATAGAGCGTGGCCTAAGAATATCAACTGCAAAAAAATTGCAAAAAAATCTGAGGCTATTTACATAGGGCAGGGAAACATGTATGATGACCATATTGGCATACGCTCACTCCTACTCAATGGGGGAAGCTATAGTAATGGATTCTCATGTACAGAGCAAATAGATCATGGCTTTCATTAGAGTAACAAGCATCCCATAAAGTGTGAAAACATGGGTTCCACACAGGGCTTCCAGAAAAGCCTATAGGAAACCGTGCCAATCCACTACAGTGTTCAGTCCCTTAGGTTACGTTGTGTTCAACCGGTGAATCCACCTTGATTCCGTTTGGAGCAGGATCTTGTTGCGGTCCCCGCCACGTCTCAGTGGGGGGATGTGGTCGATTAGGATGAAGCGCAAGTCATTTCTTTATGGCCAGCTTCTACGAAGTTTCTTGCCACAGGTTGTTCACTTGTCTTGTTTTTCAGGGCTATCCTAATCGCAGACCTGTGATTTGCAAATATTGTTCTGGCATCGTCGCTCGTTTTCCCGACGTAAAAACGCCCACAACAGCAATTAAGAAGGTATACCATGTGTGTTGTGGTACACGTTATGAAATGCCTAATCTTGAACCTCCTATTGGTGTGGGGATGGGCAAATGTTGTGCCAGATAGCATAGAGCTACAGGTCATACAGCCCTTCTTCTTATTCCGCTGTAGCCAATTTGATGGAGTGTAGCAATGGGCCGGGTCTGTGATCATTAGAGAATCCTTCAAATTTTTGTTCCTCTTGTATCCCACTCATCAAAGGGAAGAGTCACTCTTGATAATGTGCCAGTGTTGGTTAAGACTTGCGCCTATCTTGCTCACAGTTGGACTGTGTATGTATGTATGTATGTATGTATGTGTATATATATATATATATATATATATATATATATATATATATATATATATATATATATATATATATATATATATATATATATATATATATATATATATATATATATATATATATATATATATATATATATATATATGTGTGTGTGTATATATATGTATATATTATATATATATAGTGTGTGTATGTGTATATATGTATGTATGTGTGTGTATATATATATATATATATATTATATATATGCGTGTGTGTATGTATATATATATATATATATATATATACGTATATGTGTGTGTATATATTATATATATATATATATATAGATGTGTGTGTATATATTATATATATATATGTGTGTGTGTATATATTATATATATATATATATATATATATATATATATATATGGTGTGTGTATGTATGTGTGTATATATAGATATGTGTGTATATATAGATATGTGTGTGTATATATATATATATATAGATATATTGGTGAATTT